>NW_007726231.1:859191-886968 GCF_000696425.1 Galeopterus variegatus | reverse complement strand
GTATGTGGGATCCGAACCCTCGGGCGGGAGCGCCACCGTGCTTCCCAAGCGGCGCACTATCCAGTGCGCCACCGGGCCGGCCGGCTTTCATTTTTCTAAAGGAACTATACTTCCAGGTAAAAATTCTGGCGGAAAAACCCTCTTCGGTCAAACAAATTTTACAGGATTCTCTCCATGGGGTAGGTAGAACGAATGCAGTCCAGTTTCAAGGTCTGAGTCACAGATGGTGAAAAATGAAGTTAGGCTTGGGGCAACGTTCTGACCCTAATCCAAGTAGCCTTTCTAAGCGTCTTTAGGCTGAACAGAATAACATAGGTCATCTTATAATCCAAGTCTAATAAACTGATGGAAAATCTGCTTAACCTTTCCCCCCTTACTATATTTTCTGACTGGAGACAAACATTTTCCAAAAATGAGCAATTTTCAATAGAGTCTCATGGACGTAATAAAGCATTTATTTATTTATGTAATTATATGTATTCTCTAATATCGCTGATTATCATTTGCCACTTTCTAATTGCATAAGCTAATCCTTGGATCTCTTTCAGGTAGATAAAAATTATCCTTAAGTTGCTAATGATAACTCTACAACCCAGGAAGATCAGTAACTTTTTATAAGCACAAAGAAAATTGTAGAAAACATTAGAAATCTAGATTTTTATGAACCTATTATTATTTAAGTCTTTGCATCATTTAGGAACCATCTTAAGGTAGAAGGACTGCTCTAAAGTACATAAATTTGCTACATACATGTAGCATGAAACATTTCATTTATTTACATGATATTTTTTAAATGATGAAATGCAAAGTGTGATTTAAATAGAACAGGAATTGAAAATCTATTTTTCTATAAAGTTTTCTATAGTATTTTATGATTTAAAAATATTAAAATACAAATATGATTTTAAAATATTTTGTAGAAGTAATAAAAACATCATTAAAGTATTTTAAATATTTAAAAATATTTTAATATTAAGATATTTTGAAAATTTTTAAAAATATATAAAATACTTTAATGATGTTTTCATTACTTCTATATATTCTCTGTAGTTCCTAGAAACAACTCTATCTCTGTGTTACGGCTTCAAGGGAAAAAAAAAATAAAGAGAACTATTTCTCAAATTTCCTGTTATTTTTTCACAGTTATAAAATGGATGACTATGTAAATATATTTATTTGGTAGCCACATTTTTAAAGCAATAAATGTGAGGTTACCAAAGAAACTGTGCTTGTATCTGACCTATTTTGTTGCTGTTGTTTTGCTATTATGTGAGTTAAAATGTTGAAAATAACTAGGAGAAATAAAAGTTAACGTTATCCACAGAACTAGTAAATAGTGCTTTGGGGCAGAAGAAACAGGAGAAAACAGCTGTGAGAGATAATATGGGCTGGATCAGAGTCCATTCATATTTGCCAGCCAGCAATGTGAAATGGTAACAGACATTCATTTCCATTAAATTAAATTTCACCTGTTGCCAAGTCTGTATATTTGTCTTTCCTTACTCCTCAACTAACAATTTGAGTAGTAACAACAAAACACAATCCATTTCTTGTGTGTTTAAGGAGTATCAGGTACTGTGCTAGGTTTTTTCACAAGTGATTCCTTAGAGATTGAATAAAGGGAACAAAAGTCCAAACATACCCACTCTTGCTTTTGTGGGATGCAGCAATAATTAAGCAGTTACAGAATCAAGACAGGAGACAAGGGGTAAAGTAACTACTATGCTTAATGGTGAGTAGGTTTCAGGACTTCCTTCTTGGCCAACAGCACAGGGAAGATGTAGACTGCTGCTTCCCAATGACCATCAGAAAGGATTCCACCTGCCCCTCCTTCCCTGAACACTTTTCCGTCTTTTTACACAGACGCTACCCTGATTGTGATTGCCTCAACTTTGGATCATGGTTTATACTTTCCTTCCCAGCTGCTATTATTATTCTACTCTTGTGCTGGATCTGGCTTCTGTGGCTTTTCCTGGGACTCAAGTAAGTAAATACCCCATGTTAATAAGATAAGTGAAGGTATCTAGGTTCCAAGTTCTTAGCTTCTTATCCGGTGCTCTTTCACCTATGCCATGCATTCTGTATTTCTGCATTTTTCTTACCCACATAACTGATGCATATATTTTAAGGATAAGCTAGAATCTCATTTAACCAATGTTGGCTGTGTAAGAGAGTCTGTAGAAAGCAAATCCTGGTGTTATTTGAATCCTAGCCAATAAGATATTAATAGGTCAGAAGACCATAAGGAACTCAGTATGATGATAACCCAGTACAAATTGTTGAAGTGGAATTTTAAGAAATTTTGCCACTGAACTTGGTTTAACATGTGCACTTCCTTGGGTTGAGTTACTTTAAACTGTAACATGGAGGGTTTCCTGCTTCGTGATAGCACCAAAATTGAAATCACCTTCAAAATATAAAGTAAAATAAAGATCTGAGAAGGTTCTCTGTGGGAAAAATATTGAATTAGGAATCAGGAGACCAGAGATAAAATTGTGGCTTTTTAGAGGCCAGATGAGTGATCTTCACAAGTCCTAACCCTTTCTTAGTTCCAGTGTCCTCACTTATATAGCAATAGAATTTAACCAGAAAATCAGTTAGATCACTTCCAGTGCCATCATTCTAACACATATGGGCCCAAGTTGAACACACAGAAGTCAAAGTAAGAAACAATGATTAATAAAGAACTACTGATACCATAAAATGTCAAATATATGTACTCAAAGAGAACTTCAATATATTACCTTGGCTGGGATCAAGGCTGGTAGTTCATAAGTACCAATGAGTTAAATGACTTCAATGACATTTAAAATTATAAAGGGCTCCTCTGCAAAATCTAAAATGCAGCATTGTATTTCCAATTCATTTAAAAGGAAAGGGAAGGAAAAATTGCTGTATATTAAGCCTTGTGGATTTTTTTTGTCTAAAAAGTAAAACAACTCAAATTAATTTTTGTAGGGTTTTATTTAAATAATTTCAAGGACCCATGAATAAAACAGCATGTTATTCACCAAGTCAGTGAGGTGAAAGTCAGCTGTTTGTACTTCCTTTGAAAAGCAAAGCATTGAGATCAGGTGTGGTTCCATGCCTGTGCTCACATTTTCTAAGCCTGGTAATAAAGGAACTGACATTCTCCCCTCTCAATTCTGATTCCTGGTTTTTCTCCAGAAATGCCACAGTTTTGTTAGTAGTGGGAAGATGGTACTGGTGATTTTTTTAAAAAGGGAGAATTTTCTATCCAGATTGTGGGAGCAGCGTGTGGCAGTCCTCCTGCTGAAACAAATGTGTGGAATGTCACTGACTTCAGCAGGTGGGCATCACTGGGGAGAGGCCAGCTGCATACTAAGTGTACAGGAAGTCCAAGCCTTTGGAATCCTATTCAATATACAGGTAGCAAGGCAGGGGACAGGGAACAGGAATCCCACCTCAGTGGAGGAAATATCCAGCCATAGGCCCACAGTTGCTTTGTTTTTCGTTGCTACACATAATGTATGCAATCACTGTCATTATTTTAAAATGACCAACCACTTAAAAAGGATATACTAAGACGATAAAGGGCAGATGTATGGGAATGTGTTCACTATGAGGAAAAAAAAGAAAATCCTGTGAGGTGCATACATTTGGCAAAGTCCATAAATCATGATCAGCAGCATGTTTAAACAGTCCCCTTGCTGTCCTCTATGGGGTAGACCCGGCACAGCTTCATGCTCCAGCTAATTTTTCAGTGTCCTTTTCAGTCTGCCAGGGTGTTCACCTCCAGAGGTTTTAGATCGACAAACAGAAATTATCAGCCACTCCCCTGGCAGGCTACCATACATTCTGATTAGCGTCTTGGCTGTTAACCCAGTTAACTCACCCATTATAAATGACCCCAACATACTTGGGAAGAGAAGCTCATCTATCAGTGCCACTGAACTTACTTAAATGGAGAGGCTGATGCACTGTCATAGGCTTCATCAGTTCCTCTGTGAAGGTGTTAACCTTCATTTGTAGCAAAGCCAACTGGGCTTTTGACTTAACTATTTATGATCCACAACCAAAATGACAAAGTACGTATGCAATGTCCTGGGCGGAAAACAGTTTCTAAGAAGAGTCATTTCTTTCTTAACTATACTTTTCTCTTCTATAGATGGTTCTCAAGGTGGCCCATGGATTAGTTTCTTATAATAGTACTATTATGTTGTGAAAAGTGATATTTTCTTTTCTTTATTTATTTATTGTAATTTTATTTTGTCGATATATAATGTGGTTGATTATTGTGGCCCATCACCAAAACCTCCCTCCCTCCGCCCTCTCCCCCCTCCCAGCCAACAATGTCTTTTCTGTTTGCTTGTCATATCAACTTCAACACTGTCACTAGTCAGTAACTGAGATTGTAAAAAGTAATTATTTTCTCATTGATCATAAATGCAACAACATTCAACCGATTATGTCCAGTATTTGGGGTATATGCATGAGAGTGATTATGAATGTGCAGGACGGATGGCTTAAGAGATGAGGAAATTCTGCTCCTTCAAAGGGAATCAGTCCACACAAGGTTGAATAGCAAAATAGCAGGAAAAACACAAAAGAAAACAAAGCATAAATTGTGTCTGTGAGTGATAGCTACCTTCCCACTACCTCTGTCTTCCTTCTTATCCCCTCATAAGGATTCATATTTACCCCAACGATTTTACAGAAGAAAATGTACCTGCTTTCTATCTCTACATATAATGTAAACTAACTGAGCTACTCATAAACATTCCAAGGGATAATCCATAAGAGTCTAGCCATTTTCCCACTTGTTTCTTCCTCTGGAGGAATTTTTTTTTAAGTCGACATCCAGGGCAGTGTTTCACAACAACTGTTTAAAGTTTTGAAGACCCTGGACTTCAGGATAGGAAAAAGAGGTTACCAAACAAGCAGCTAAAAGCAATAAAGAGTGGCAATTATTATTGGAAACAGCTAGAAGATTATCTAGTGGGTGATATCAGGATGTAGCAGTGGAGAAACTTAAAGAAGAAAATGTAACAGAGTTGGTTTTACTTGTGAGAATAGACTAGTTTGGACTCTGACCATATCAGTATCTGTATATGTGATTTCCCCACCCTAGTGTACAACTCAAGTTTAGCATACTTTGAACATAGATGGATTTGACACCGACTGCCTCATGAATTTCCCAAAGTTGCTATTGAGTTGATGAGTCGAGTATTTACTGTGTATGTCAGTGTTCAGAGAAACTGGAATAATGAGAATATCTATGACACTGTCCCTATGCTTGCCCTCAAATAATTTATCTAACTGGTGGGATAAATCTTATATATGTGTAACAATTAACAGCCAAGATATATAATAAATATATTTTTTAAATATAATATAATGATCAAGTATGTAATGAAGTGTTAATTAGAGATGAGTGGCACGTGGTAATATTCCAGTGGTGCCAAAGGTCTTGGAAAAGAAAGAGATCGGTGGACGATGTCATGGAAAATATGCAACGAAAATTAAGCATTACTAACTGAACAAACTGGGAAAAACAGAATAGAGGTGAGAGGACATTCAAAGAAGGAGATGGAGGTATAGACGAAAAGCACATATTTTTGTGATTTGCAGGAAGATTCATATTTTATGAAGATTTCACAAAAATATATTCCATAAAGGGGGATGGTGGTGAAAGAATCCTTTGATAACAGATTTAATTATTCTTTTCAGTTTTAAAGAAATGTTCAAATGTGGCAAAGCCAAAACAGTCAAACAAAAAGCTTGTGCTGAGGTGATCAAGCAAGAATACGAAAAACTTGGGCCAATAAGGTAAGATATACACACACACACACACACACACACACAGATAGGTGCTGCTTATATTGCAAGGAGTTGTGTAAAAGAAAATAAGCACATAATTGTTTACAAAGTATATATAACACTTGACTAGGGTCCCAAATTTACTAATTTTTGTGACTATAACTCAGTATGACAAAATACATACCATTGTCTAAAATTTGCCAGGTAGAATGACAAGAGACAACCACAGATGAGTAAGGGTCTTTTCTAACTGCACCAGTGCTCTCAAGTGATTGACACGCAGTTCTTAACAGTGTTTAGCGTTCTGCTCAGATTACTCCTGAAAGTAGCTCAGAGAGTCTCTACAAATGTCATGACTGGGAAAATAGGAAATAATAGCATTGGAATTTTTCTACAGGTATCAAGAAATTGTGACATTGGTCCTCTTTATTATAATGGCCCTGCTATGGTTTAGCCGTGATCCAGGATTTGTTTCTGGTTGGTCTGCACTTTTTTCAAAGTAAGCATTACATGTTATATTGGTCAGCCCTACCTGTTTTATATTCTGCTTCTTTCTTTAGTGGTTCCTGTAACTCTGAATGATTGTATAAGATTTTTTTTTCCCTTTCCCTTGTAAAGATATGTTTAATTCTATTATTTTCAGGGAAAAAAAATTGTAAGAAACTAAATCTTAGGTAAGACCACAGAAAGAATACCCATGCTACCCTGTAACTAAAAACCAGGGTCCATTAGACAAGGCTAACCCCATCCTTACAAGATTAGAAATATAATCAGCAGAAAGGTCATGTTCTATGGTGGCTAGGTCTGTAGACTTGGAAGCCACGTAGCTTGAGTTCCATTTCTGGCTCTTCCACTTTGGGAAAGTCACTTAACTCTCAGCTGATTCATGTGTAAAATAAAGAGAATAATAACACTGACAATAATGTTGCCCTTCTCCCAATAGGAAGTGCTATATAAATACTTACTATGTGAAATTAATGCCACTTAATAATTAACAGTCTGATATGAATTCATATTCTATGACTTTTACCATTTCTTTTTTTTTTTTTTTACTTCTATGGAAGACTATTTATTTGGTCGAATATCTTGTCTATTCCTCCATTTATGTACCTGTTTGTACCAGTTTAACTACAAATTCAGCCCAGCCTCCATTTCATAAATAAGGAATTCCTGAATAAGTAATAAGAAAGATTTTAAAAGCTAATGCTAGAAGCCGGATCAGAGTTAATTTTAACTCTCAGTGTCACTGCTGAGTCATGTGAAGTGAGGGGGGAGATTGTAGCATAATTTTCTAAATTAAGAACCATCCTACATGTCAGCATGAATAATTTAGTTGTGAGATTTGTGTTACCAATCTATCTTTCACTGAATTACTCTAATTTCTAAATTCAGCAGATTTCTGACATAGACTTCCTGTCTCACATCCCCCAGCAAGAATCTGTGTATTTAGGGGCAGAAACCAAAACTGTTCAGGTGAAATATATTCTTCCCACATGGAATAAAGAAATTCCTCCCTGAATCAGAGCCTCTGGTTTTACAGGCATTGCCAATATTTTTTAAAAGGTGCGAAGTCTGAATCCAAATTCCTAATGACCACACCAGTCAAGAAATGCGATGCGGTAGCATGTTTTAAAGGATCTGCTTCAGCAAAACTTTTCATTTTCCTTAGGAGTGGAATTTTCATTTTGAGAGACGTAAACAAAAGCCATCATCCAATTCTTCAAAGCAAGCAAGTTATTGTTTAATAGTTGATTAGTACTTTGCGGTTTTGTAATAGGATCTAGACCAACATAAAAAAATAATTCTTCCCCCCTTTAAAAATCCAACTCTTACCATACTGGGTAAGGAAAATCTTTATCTCAATACCAGTGTGTAAGAACTAAATGAATTCAGACAATAGCTAACAACAACAAAAAAATAGCTAACAACAACAACAAAAAAAATCCCAATAAGAAATTCAATATAATCAGATTCTAATTTGTATTCCTCATGGGAGGAAAATGTAATTCAGTAGTTTTTTTATTTGTAGCAGAAAAACAAATAAAAAACAAATAAGAAATTTGCTATGGGTGGGTAGATGCTTATGCCACCTAGAATTCCAAGAGAAAATAAAAGGAAAGGAAGAAAAGGTTTGCGAGAAGATGAAATTTGAAAATATAAATCTGATTAGCAAATCCAAAACAAATAAATGTTGTATAAGCTTAATATTTTGTAATACTAAGAAAACCTAACTTAATTTATAATAAACTAAAAATAAGTTATAATAAAAATAAAGTCTTATGGAAATAAATTATTTCAGTGTTTATGCCTTTATTTTATTTAAAGTATATATTCTATGGAATATATTTGTTATGTAGAGGTTTTGGGCATTTAGAATTTCTAAAGCTAACATGATATATCAAGATTTATAGCTACCTCCTAATGTTTTCATTCCATCTGCTTGAACCTGGACTGAATTCAATGTGTCTTTTCATTTAAAACAAAATCTGGTTACATAATGCCTAGCCCAATTGGCAAAAATTCAACCTAAAATTATAACTGAAATAAAGAAATAAACAATAAAATTATAAATACTGGTCAAGTTTACAGAATAAGATAGATTGTTGGACAATGAGAGAATGAGCCTATATTTAAAGAAAGCAGACTGCTTTAAAAAATTGTTAGATTGAGAAAATTAATGCATTTCCTTGATTATTTATATTTCTCAAGTAAATTATGGGAGCAGAGAAGCTTCTATAGCATGTACACATTACTGAATTACAAGGTGGCAAAATAATCTTTAGTGTGTCCATATTTCTTCTGAGACTACAAAAATGTACTAGTTAATATTGTCGACTTTTAAAACTGAATTCTAATTATTTATGCCTGTTTCATTTATATCTGGTCTCCGGGTGCTTCTTAACTGTTGAGGCTTCTGGGAACTGGTCTTATTTGCTTGAATGGCCTGGTGATTCTAAGACCCCATCTGTTCCTTAATCACTCTTAATTTGTACAGTGATCATTTATGAGCATCTCATAAACCACTGCAATAATTAATATTCTTGATTGAGTTTCATAGGGTGCAAAGCATTAAAAGGGTTGAGTTCATTTGTATGATGTGACTTGGGCCTATGACTGCAGAAGCAGGTGTTATGTCTTAGAAAACAGATCAATTCCTTTTCAAAATTTACAGAAGAGCTTTAGGGGACTCTAGAAACATCATGCCTTGCCACAATTCAATAAAAAGATGTTATAAATCAATTATGTAGGGCTTTGCTTACTCTAGCAATTCTTTCGACATTAATTCTCTGCCAATAAAATTAAAAGAAATAATTCAAAGAGGAAATTATTTAACAAATCTGTAAGCTTACCTAAAAGTGAAGTTTGGCACATTGACCTTCTATGTCAGTATGTACATATGTGGTATTGAAAATAAGGAAAAATATACCGAAACAATAGGAATGTGGTCTGAGATTATCAATTCTAATAAGTTACATTTTTTAGCTGGAAATCCATAGATTTTAGAGCAGATTATCCAGAAGAAATAACTACTACCACTTCTATACTTATATGCTATTAGCATAGTCAGTTGGTGTTTTAGCTCCATGTAGATTCTTGATGCCATTTTTAAAACACACATTTGTCCTTTTTCAGGTACCCTGGTTTTGCTACAGATTCAACTGTTGCCTTACTTATCGGACTCCTATTCTTTCTTATTCCGGCTAAGATATTGACTAAAACTACACCTACAGGAGAAATAGGTTGAGTATCATTTATAATTCTGAATAAACTTGACAGAAAAAAAAATGAAATTCCATGGGTTTCAATTAGCACTTAGAACAGAAGGAGTGGCCATGCTGACACACCCCTGGCCTAGCATGCCCTATTTGCACACTGCAACTGCCCTATTCAGCCAACACATCCTCCACCCCCAAGAGGGAGAATCTTTGCAGAAGTGAGAAGTAGATTCCTTTATGTACCATGGTTAGGGCTCTGCTACAAATGATACTATTTGATCAATTATAAATCTACTTCCCCTGCCATAATCAGAATTAATCTTACTATTGGCAAACATAAGAGCAAGAACTTGGAAAGCATTGCTTCATGGTGAGCCCTTTGTAATAAGTGCCAAGGATATGAAAAGGTGAAGAATTTCAAGAGACAGCGCATTTACAGCCTCATAGTGTCCTGGAAAAAAAGCCCCACATAGATATAACTTAGGGTCATGACTGAAATTAAAAAAAGGTATTCAGTGGGGGCATTCATTGTATTTACAGCACATGGACAAAGAAGCATGCATGTTTGTCTCCCCTCTCACACACAAGCACTTCTTAACAAAATATTCATCCATGTCTAAGCTTTGTACTAACACAGCATGATTTAAAGATTTTTCTTTTTCTTTTTTTTCTTTTTTTTTTTTTTTTGGTGGCTGGTCAGTATAGGGATCTAACCCTGGACCTTGGTGTTATCAGCACCACGCTGTAACCGACTGAGCTAACTGGCCAGCCACACAGCATGTTTTGTGTAGTCAGATTCCTACACTGTTAAGTGAGACAAATGGTTTATAAGTGTCCAGAAACAGACCAGTAGAGTTGTGGGGGTTTTTGTTGTTTGTTTGTTTGTTTGTTTGTTTGTTTGTTTGTTTGTTTGTTTTTACTGGGATGGAACTGGGACTCTTGCAGTTGGGTTGGCCCACCTAACTTCTTGAGTCAGAACCCATAAATGTCTATGTATCAGATTTCCAGGACATGATATATGTGGACAGCATAGCATAGAAATAAATGGCTTTTGTTCTTCACTGGAGATTAGAATACCTCAATGTGTGTTAAGGAGGTGTTACCCTATGGAGCATTGGTTCCTATGGAACCCTAAAGGTTCAGACCATTGCAGTCAAAGCTCTAAGGCTTGGCAGTGGCAAGTACTGAGGAACCAATGCTTGGCTTTAGCTTCCCTGCTACCCACATCTGAATCCCCTTTCTCAGAAAGAGCCTTGCCCTGTCTGCCTTTTTCTCTCTCTTCATTCTTCATTACATGCTCTCCCTGATAAACTCATTCATACTAGGTTTTAAAATGACAGATAAGACATGTTACATTTTAAATGAGAGGTACATTTCAGAGATGTTTGCATTTTAACAGGATTTATGGCCTTCATCCAAGAAATCTGGTAGGAAAATTTCAAGCATCAGTGAGGGTAGCTTTGGTTTGGGTTTGGGGGAGGAAGATAGGAAGGAGACTTATTAATAACCTCAGAAGGTTACTAGTAGAACTTAGTAGAAGGTTGTCTTTCACACACAATTGGTACATGTGCATAATGTGTTCATGAATGAACTTATTTACCAACAAGTCAATGGAGAGGTTGGAGCCTAAATATCAAGAGAAATCTTTATAATTGCTTTATGAGAATTTTAAAAGTTTCATGAATGATACTTAAATTATTTAATCTGAACCTTAAATTATCTTTAAGCTGGAATCCTGATGAATATTTTATGATCTTCCTTATAATTTAAAAATCAATAAAAGGCTAAACTATTGAAAATATCAATGAATAATAATTAAAATACTACAATAATGCTATTGAAACCAATGGAATATTTTGTAGACATTTTGCATAACAAAAAGTATTATAGTCCAATGCACTGTGTTACTCATAGTAGGCAAAAATGGTAGTGGAAAGAATGAATGAGTAAATGAATGAATGAATGAACAGCATTATAAATGACAATGTTATAATTTATACATACGTATTCTATATTATCCAAAGGATTTTTTCAAGTTATAGCATTTTTTCTTTTTTATAATAAAATGTTCCACCTAGGCCAGGTGGAAATTATTCAAAGTCCAGATCAAATTTGCTCCTTAAACACAATACAGGAATATTACAAACTTCCTGTGAGGTGGCTATTTAGGATGCTGAAAAAAAAGACGTTGTCATATTTTAAGCAATGTGTAACCCTAGGACTTTTGTTTTGCAGTTGCTTTTGATTACTCTCCACTGATTACTTGGAAAGAATTCCAGTCATTCATGCCCTGGGATATAGCCATTCTTGTTGGTGGAGGGTTTGCCTTAGCAGATGGCTGTGAGGTAATACTCTGTGTCTAAGGTATTTAACAGTTAACTAGACTGTTCAAAAGAAGAACACAGAGATAGTCGAGCTTTTGACATATTCAACTGTATTCTATCATCTTAATGACACAGATTTCAATAGCTATGCAGTTAGTATACCATACAGAGGAGGTGAGCTCAGAGTTCAAGAATTTTAATAGGTCACAAACATAAAACAGCATTTTTTAATGGTGTTTCAGCATGTGGAAAGAAATAATTCAAAGAAAATTAAAATTTTTAATTCATTAAGTCATATTAGAAGACTAGCTTAATAAGAAAAAACTTATATAAAAATAATATGTGAAGTGATTACTAGTAGAACATATTTTTTGTGTGTTTCTTATACCTTTACCTTATTTCATGATGAACTTGAGTAGTTCTCAGACTTCAATATATTATGGCCCTATTGTCAAAGAAGGAGAGTGAGAAATAATGTTAGTGTTAAAAGTACTTAATAAATGTTTATTGAATGAAGCCTGAAGAGAATTTCACATAATCATGTCCAATATTATATTATGTCTAATCTTAGAAAGAAATAAAAATACCATAAGGAATTCAGTGGCTATTCCTTTAACCTAGATATCGAGTTGATATAAAGCAGCAGTGTGGAGAGGCCCCCTTGTTCCTTGTCATCGTCCTGGTCACTGTAGGGCTGCAGAGCATTTTATGGAAAGATTCGTATCGTCTTTTAATTCCATTTTTCCTTGAACTTTTTGAAGTAGCCTTGCAGAACAAAAAGGTAAAAAGGAGGTAATAATTAAAAAGAGAGTTAAGAAAATTTGAGAGCATTAATTCAAAGTGTCTAACAGTCAACTAATAGGTATTTCCGAAAGAAAGAAAAAAATAGAAAGGACGGATATTTCCATAAAAAAAATATAAGAAATGTCCCCAGAACTGCAGACTTTGAGATTCTGGACTGATAAAACTACCGAGTGCCCAGTACCAAAGCCCTTCATGCAGAATTTTAGAACCCTGAAGATGAAGATATGATACCAATGCCTTCAGAGAAGGGGAAAAAATATGTGGTGTAATCTTTTCCAGTTGCATCTAATCAGACATAAATAAAACCCATCCTTAAAGTATATGTATTCTACGATGAATTTGTGTCAATGTGACTTAAATGGTCGACAGTCATTTTCTATTTAAAAGTCATAACCAAAACACAAACAAAAATATGTCAAAACCACAAATAGCATACATAATATCTGGTACCCACATCCATGGATGAGTGTGCCAACTTTTGATCTGAGGTATACTGGTTGCAATTAGAGGTTTTCTGATGCAAATCCGAATTTGTCATGATCATAAAAATTCACACATGTGGTAGCTCATTGAAATCTTTAACAAAAAGAGGGTTTTCCCTTCCACTCAGGGGGAAAAAAAAGCCAGAATAACAAATCTGCTAATTTGAGTGCAGCTGATTTTTGTGCACTATGTACAATGAATCAAAGACCAGAATGTGACCCAGCTTCTAAAGGACCCAACCAGAAGCCTCAGGAAATGGAGCGATGCCTTAAAGCTGCTGAGTGACAATTATACCAATGCTGGAATTCAACAAATGCTAAACTATCAAAACAGTGTGAAAAGAAAGTAAAAAGGTTTTTCAGGAAAACAGAGACAAAACATTTATCTGGACTAGCAACTATTCCAGATGGAACAGGAGGAGGAAATATTCCAGAATAAACATCTCCATGAGGAAATATGAAAAAAAGGCAATTATCTGATATGTTTGTCTACTCGTGTGGGAATTTTCCAGTTTTACTAGAGAGTGTAATAAATTAGTGGTAGGTACTTAGAAAACTAAGCCAAAAAAGAATGAAGCAATTATTTTCTGAAGGAAGAAAAAGTAAAATAAGTAAATATAATCATAGTCTGCCAAGTGGCTCAGTTTTGAACAGTATTTATATTATTATAGTGATGAATGTTAAATATTGATTTAACCAAAACTGTTGATATGTGAGTATGGGGAAAGGAAGAGACAGGAAATATGTGTATGGTCGATGACATAAGAAACTAAATCCTCATGTAACATATTAGAAAGTCAGTGAATAATTTCTAAATTTGAAAATTAGGAAAAAGCATAATTAGAGTATTATTTTGAAAGATGACTATATAAATACATAAGTATACCTATAAATGGCTAATAAGGGTCGAAAGTTGTTGCCTCGGGGGAACATAACTTAGGAGTAGAAAGAGGTGAACCAGAAGGGCTGCTCTTTTCTTAAAGCCCCATAGTACTACATGAGTTATTAAAATATCCACATATATTAATTAAATTAAATTAAAATTTAATTGAAAAAAAGTGGGAAAACAATCCGAACTTCCTAAAGCATGCTGATAGTATTAAAATAAGACTAAGTGATAGCTCATTCCCATCACAGCCACCCAGATATAACAAACCATGGAAAAATGAAAGATTGAAATCATATTTTAAAAACTGTTCTCAAAGAAAATAATGCTTTTTTATGTATTTAAATTGTCTGATTAAAATGAATTATTAATGAATAACGAATATTGAAAATTTGTTTTTTAGGAGTCAGGACTATCCAATTGGATAGCAAATAAATTATCTCCTCTAGGTTCGTTACCAGCATGGCTAATAATCCTCATATCTTCTTTGATGGTCACGTCTTTAACAGAGGTAGCCAGCAACCCAGCTACCATTACTCTCCTTCTCCCAATATTGTCTCCACTGGTGAGTATCTCACTTATCCTATTTATACTTTTCATCAAAAAAGTAGTGTTCTGGGCCAGCCCGTGGCTCACTCGGGAGAGTGTGGTGCTGATAACACCAAGGCCACTGGTTCGGATCCCATATAGGGATGGCCGGTTCGCTCACTTGGGAGAGCGTGCTGCTGACAACACCAAGTCAAGGGTTAAGATCCCCTTACCAGTCATCTTTAAAAAAAAAAAAAAAAGTAGTGTTCTGCTTTGAAATGTTGTTTCTCATATTGTAGTGTGAATTCTTTTTCGGCCTAAATGGGCCTGTTATAAGTAACTTATAGAGTGGTCTTTTTAGGCATTAATGCTTTTTACAGGAAAAAAGAACTATTTTTTTCTATGTCCAAGCAGCATGATCTTAAACGAAACATTTATCATCTCTCTGTCCAGTTTTTTCATTCATAAATAAATGAGAGGATCAGACTAGATCCATCCCAGCTATAAGACGTGAGATTTAGTGTTTCCTGGCAATTGAGATTTCTAACACTGACACCACTCTCTTCAGAACATTGCTTCTAAATTTCTGAGAAGTGCTTTACATAAGTGATCTGCAAATAATGAAAAGCTAGACTTACGCTTCACGCTTCAGGTCTAAATGTCTTAGACACAGTTCTCTACCACCCAGGGAACAATGAAGAAAGGATGAAGTGAGCTTGCTAGGAAAGAGAAGGAAAAACTGTCTTTCCATTTTCACACCTAGCTAATAATTACAGGAAACAAATTTATGTAAAATGTTTTCCTTATTGGGATGAATGAGTTTGGTGACAGTAAAGCACTTTAAATTAAGAAGGATTGTCTGTCTGGAATTGTTCTGCTGCCAGCTCAAGGGGCATGTGTTGGCATTCTTGAGCTGCTGCTTCCCATTAGAAAAAGAAATGCAGGCTATTTATATTGGGAAAATATCATTTGGGTTTTTCGCCAGTTTTTATTTCTCAATATGGAACAGTTAGAAAACTATGTGATGAATTAATAATAATAGTAACTTTGCTTTGGTGATAATCCCTTTGTAAATTTTAAATTACATGTGTCAAAGAGGCAGTAATGTCTGTGATATAATGTGGAGCTTTGGGGCCAGAGGGACCTGATACCTCACTTAAAGTCTACTGCTCTCTACTGCTTACCAGCAATGTCCCCAGACAAATTACAGTAGCCTCTCTGGACCTTGGTTTTATTTGTTATTTGGGGTTATAATAGGTATCTCATAAAGTCATTGTGAAAACTTAAAGCATATATATAAATATATGACATTTATTATATTATACTCTATTTCATATGTAAAATACGTTATGTATAAATATATGAATATATGACTATATAAGTGTGCTTCAAAAAGTTCGTGGAAAACAATTAAAAGATAATGTGAATCTTTCCAAGAACATTTTGAAGTATCCTCATGTATATATAAATAAACACAGCCCAGTACCTAGCACTAGATAAATGGTTGCTGTTTTTATACAGTTTGTGGAATAAATGATAATTTTTTTTCTTAAGTGAACTATACTATACTTATTAAATGGGCACCCATAACCATATAAACAAGAAGAAGGAGACATTTTCTGGAAAATATTCTTCAAGTTATAACTGCACTTATGTGTATAATTTTGTCATTAGGTTTTAACTTGCTTCTGGGAAAGTTTACTATAATAAATTTGTTCATGTTGATATTTGGTACCTACCTTCAAATTTTTACTTAGGATCCTTTTTATCTTTTGGGACAGGCTGAAGCCATTCAAGTGAACCCTCTTTATATTTTGATACCTTCTACTCTGTGTACTTCGTTTGCATTCCTCCTACCAGTAGCAAACCCACCCAATGCTATAGTTTTTTCATATGGCCATCTGAAAGTCATTGACATGGTGAGTTATCTAAAAGAATACTACTAGAGGGCCAGCCCGTGGCTCACTCGGGAGAGTGTGGTGCTGACAACACAAGCCAAGGGTTAAGATCCTTTTACTGGTCATCTTAAAAAAAAAAAAAAAAAAAAGAATACTACTAAATCCAATACACATATTTTTGTGTGGTATTCTTGAGTTATCTCTCCTTTTACACACTAATCAACCACCTGGAAAAGCGTGGCTGGATTTCTGTTTCTGAAGGTGTGTGCATGGTTGATCATAGAATTGTTTGTTAAGAGTGATAACCAGAAGTGAACATGCCATTAGAATTTATAGTCACCAATACAGAGATATGGAATGTATCAGGAAGGCTCTGAAAGAAGGAAGAGTATAGAATATGCTCAGTACATCAGCTTGAATTTACATGTCAAGATCTGGATCTAATCTGACTTAGGCAAAAAGAAGAAATAGTATTAATGAAATTTAGCAATCAAAACAGCACTGTGGTTTGCTGCTAGAAATATTTATGCAACCAAGATTTGCTATGAATAAGACATTGGGCTCAGGACCTGACAGATGAAAAGTATCTTTCTTGTTCAGATTCTAATACTGGAACCTTGCATGAAAGCACAAGCAAGTTATAGAGAATTTAAGTGATAAAACGTGCACATTTTTGCCAAATACAAAGGTAGTGGTAGTTAAGAACTGGATTGAGAGTATTCTAATCCCCCTCCAATAGTCATCAACAATTTCCAATACAACACAAACAAGAATATAGCTAAAGTAAATTTAGTGAGCTTGCTATGCAAATATAGTCTTGAGGTATGTCCCAGCTCCCTTCCTTCCACTCAGATTGCTGTCCTTGAACACCTGAAACATAAAAATTCTGTAACTACCTCTATGCAAAATACAATATATTCAATGCCCTCTGTCTGTGTATTATAAAGAAGAAAATAAGGACTCTGGAATAAATGAGTGACTTTCGTGAACAGAGAAAAGAGCCTCCATAATAACCATTGCTAGCTATTATCCTTTTGCTTTGGGTCTCCATGTTTTAATGCAGAGAATCCAGAGGTAGGCAGACTTTCTCTAGAAAGAGTCAGTTTGAGGCACTTGAGCCATACAGTCTCTGTCACAACAATTCAATTCTGCCATTGTATCACGAAAGCAGGTAAGACAATAGTAATCAAATGGGTGTGGTTGTGGTCCAATGAAACTTTATTTACAAAAACAAATCGAAGGCACTAGTTTGCCAAACTGGATTTTAATAGATAGAAAGCAACTCTGAGATTGTTTAATGGACACCAGAGTAATGACGTACGAACTAGAAAAATGGGAACTCTAAGAAAGATGAATAGTGGTGGCTTTATAAAATCTCAGAGAATATTGAAGGGCACACTAATAATAATCAGTGAAAATAAAGGATACAGTTTCCATTTGGTGTTCTGAACCTTATTTAGAGAAATATGAAACCACAAAACTCAAATTCTGATTTAACACGAAACGGCAGATTTTTAAGGGGCTTTTTCTCTAATCAGAACAACTTACGTATGTTTCTAAGAGGAACTTCTCTAGGACTCTTAAACTAAATGGTGTTTAGTTGGGGACAGACTCTTGATATGAATGAAGAAAAACCTATTCTTTTATGAAATGACAAAATTTATATTAGCTATTTAGGATGTGTAAATCTGGTATATGCTTTCTTCAATATTTTTAATAGTATTCTAATTCTCCTATAGGTCTTTTTTTCGGGAGATTGACAATTATGTTCTTTTCTGTTCAAGGTTAAAGCTGGACTTGGTATTAATATTGTGGGTGTTGCTGTGGTGATGCTTGGCGTGTCCACCTGGATGGTACCCATGTTTGACCTCCATACCTACCCTTCTTGGGCTCCTGCAATTAGCAATGAGACCATGCCATGACAAACACAAAAATTCTCACTCTTCTGTGATAACTTTTGGGAACCATTAAGAATTCACTATAAAATATGGCTCATGACTTAAATCGGTCATGGTGTAGCTGCTGCAGTTCCAGCAAACACCCAAAACCTGCTGTCATAACTCAGAGTCCATATTTCTTTTGAGATGTCACCAAGGAGCATCTATGTGCCTTAATCAAGAAGCCCATGGTTGAGATTTTGCTCAAGGACCATCGCATCTTGCTTCATCATAAGAATAATTTATAACTTGACCTTCAAAGAGATTAGGCTTTTTGCTTCATCTCACTGTTGGAATTCAGTGTAAAATTTCAAACATCAATTTATTATTTCAGAAACTTCCCATGAAGCTAAAAATAGAAAATAAAATATACAAGTTAGTTAGTTACTTGAATAAATGTTTCTGTAGTGTCATTCAAGAGAATTTGCTGAAAAACCAAAGCCATGGTCATCTGGCAGTGCAGAAAAAGTTTAATCTAAGTGATATGTGCATTTCCTCATTTAAAAAATCCAGTGGGGTTATCTTAATATATACATATAGTATGAAAATTGAAATTTAATTGGTAATTCCAAAATTGTAGCTGAATGTACTAAATAACAAAAAAGTCATGAATAAAGATTAATTTCTACATGACCCTATAGTTAGTTTAATATAATTCATACCTTTATGATCTCAGTGCACTGAGAAATGCATTTTGTAGAGATATGGATAAGGCTTACAAATAGTGATTTGCACTATTAGTACAGTATAGATAGAAAGGAAAGCTATAAAAATATTAATGCAGTTAAGTATATGCATAACAACTTCACTTAAGTGTTTACCTTATTTCAGAAATACATAATGTCATATGTAAAAAAAAGAGATGTAGAAATTTAAATAAATTATCACCGTGTATATAGACATAGAAAAAAGTCACATAACTATTATATCAATATCAAAATGAAATATCAGAGGGAAAATAGAGAATAAAAAATTAAAACCATTGACATACAAAAGAAAATATAAATTATTTGTGGGCAAGCCAAAAAGAAAAGAAAACTGAACATTCAAACAAAACTAGAATAGCCTTCTAGCACTCAGAAGAATGTGAAAAAAAGTAAGGTCTAACAGCATTCCAAAATTAGACTAAAGGAAAAAATAACAATAACCAAAAACAAAATAATGTGGACATGTGGGCAGTTAGGAAAAGATGGAAATGTTAAATCACAGAAGTTCTCATCCTATAAAAAAATGAAGACAATGTTAATAAAAAAATACCTTTGCTATTTTCAATCTTCATTGGCACTTTTCTCGATGTTACAGACCTAGTTTGTTTTTTATGCAAATAAGATTATTTATAAAATTATTCTTGAAACTGAATATAGTAAAGAGGTTTTTAAACATGATAATATTTTATTAAAAATATATGAATTGTCCATGTTCATTATTTGTCTATGCTTATTAATTGCTCCATGCAAAATTAATCATTTTTTCAAAGAAAACTTTGTTCATTTAAGCCTTAAAATATAATATTGCTGCCTTGTGTAAATATTTTATGTTGATTCTATTCACTTGTTCCTTTCCTTATCATGTGTTACACATTTATTTATGATCCATAGTATTTATTACATTTCTGCATTTTTCTATTCATTCAATTTACCACTGCCGAATTATATGATGAATACATTCATATTATGAAAAGATAAAATGACTTCAAATTGTAGTGAATAAGTTTAGATCTCAAGAAAATAATATCAACATTTCAGCTTGAATAATTTTAATGAATTATTTCCTACAGCTGCCAGGTGAGTACAAGAAAAATAGTAGTGAAAATTTAAGTGAGTCACATTCTCTGACCACATCTTTATGTTTGGTTGATATGTCAAAAATGACTTAACTTATCCATTTCACATTTGTCCTATCTACATCAAAGTTCTCAAACTCTTTTAGTTGTGGGTCGCACACTGTCTTTGAAAGTTTCCAAAAGGCAACCTTAAAGAGGTTATCAAACAAATCTTTGTCCTCCCACTCTATGAAAGATAGTCATTTTGTTATTATCTTGATCACTATTAAAAGTTAACTAGAAATCTTTGTCCCTTTAATTCCAGTATCTTACTTAGTATTGTATCTTGTCTAGATAACAGTATCAGTTTCACTAAGTGCTATTTACTGTCTGTTCATGCAAGCACTTGGAAGGCTCCATTGCTATATGAATGCTTCACTCATCACAACTGCTGCTGAGCATGTCAGCATCTCTAGAATTCAGACTTCCTTTCTCTCATATGTGTAGTGTTTTCACCTTACTTGCTGTCCAAGACTTTGTTCTCTCCTTTTCAGCATGGGAGATGGGGAAGTAGTTTTAGCCAATACAACTAATTAACATTGTTAACAAAAATTGATGAAACTATATCATGGTACATTGATTATGTCTTGTCATGGGCACCACATTTTATTATATATAAAAGATTACCATCAGATTATTACTATATCTTTGCCATGGCTAAATATTTGATAAGAATATTTACAATGACATTTTTGTTCCAAAATTTTATTGGTTTAGTAAATGAATGACTATTATCTTTGCTTAAGTATACGGATTTTAACAAATTAAATGTATGTTTTTGTTTTTTTAAAATTTTTAGTAGGAGAAAGATTGTACTAGGAATGCAAAAGGAAAACCAAACAGGGACAGTGTTAATACTCTAACACAATCTAAAAAGGAAAATAGTTAAAAATGTTACTCCAGGGCAGTGTTAGTCCTTTTATTCCCCCCAAAAGCACTTTAGCTCAGTAAAAATTGATCAAGTAAGTTTTGGGAATCTAAATATAAAAACCACAGGTCTCCATCATATAGTTAAGAACGGGTTAGTCCAGAAGTAAACAATAAGAATAGCATATAACTGAGGCAGAAATTAAAAGGTCTTTCCAAATATGGAAATCTTCATTTGTCTAGAAAGAAAAAGACACAGGATTTAAGAAAAAAGAAGTAAAGGGGCTTTCCTTAGTATAGTATAGCAATATTGATACCAGGGGGACAAATCTTCTTGAGGCCAAATAATAAAAAAATAACTATATATATATAACTATATATAACTATATATATATATATATAAAACTATATAACTATATAACTATATATATATATATATATATAACTATATATATATATATAACTATATATATATATATATATATAAACATACATCACTGTGTCTGCCAGAAGATAATAGGAGTCCCAAAAGAGAAAGATGCAGCACATCAAGAATCCAGAAATTAAAGCAGAATTGAAGGTGGTAACTGCTAATTTCTAGAGATCGTGAAATTGCCTCTTAATAAGTACATAGAGAAAAAGGGATAGAAGACAAATCTAGAAGCCAACCAAGTTAGGGGTTGAATGGAAACCTAGAGTTAGGATTCCAAAGGACTATATATATATATACTCACTGAAAGTGTAAACAAGGAAAAAACTCTCCCCCCAGAGGGAAACATCTATGTTAACTTTCATGTTCTGTTCTATGCACTAGGTGGAGGGAATAAAATCCCCTTGAAAATTTGTAACCATGTAGATCTAAATACCACTGTGTTTGGGGAAAACTTAACCTGAAACTTTAAGGTAATCCTGAGTCAGTGGTATTCCCAACCACGTGGCAAAAGAAGTAAAGCTTCTTCAGCCAGGCATTCAAAAAATCGTTAAGGTTAAATTTCATGTGCAATTTAATCACTGTTTATAAAGTCCACCACAGCAAGAAGCATAATGTATAAGAATCAACACAAACAAAAGAAATAAAATCCAAAGTACAAGGAAAACAGATATAACTATCAAATACGGAGTATAAAATGATGATGTACAATGTTTGAAAATATAAAAGAGAGTTGGAAACAGTGTGGTAAGTGGAGTTGTAAAAATGTTCACTAAAGATTTTCATCTCCTGGTTATTCATTCAAATGCTAATGTAGGTACTGCTGGGAATGAACTTTGCAGATTTAATTAAGGTTACTAATCAGCTGACCTTAAAATACAGAGATTATCCAGGTGTGCCCGATGTAGTCCTATGAGCCCTTAAAGCAGAAAAAGGCAGAAGAATGGGTGGGAAAGATGAAATGGAATGGGAAATCAGGGAATTTGAAGCATGAGGGCTTGACCCACCACTACTCGCTTTGACGATGAAAGGGGTCATGAACCAGAGAGTGCAGGCAACCTCTAAAAGGTGAGAATGAGCTGAAAACCAGCAAGGGAGCAGGGGCCTCAATTCTTTTTTTTTTTTTTTTTTTTTTTTTTTTTTTTTTTCTTTTTTTTTTAAATTTTTTATTTTGTCAATATACAATGTATATGATTATTATGGCCCACCACCGACACTTCCCGCCCTCCTCCCTCTCTCCCCTCCCCCCCAAGAATGTCCTTTCCGTTTGTTTGTTGTAACAACTAAAAAAAGTATAGTTGTTATATCTTCTTCCCCACCCCACACCGGAAAATATCTCAACATAATTAAAGCCATATACAATAAACCCACGGCCAATATCATCCTGAATGGGGAAAAACTAAAAGCTTTTCCTTTAAGAACAGTAAACAAATGGGACTATATCAAACTAAAAAGTTTCTGCACAGCAAAATGTGTATTTTGCAAATATTTTCTCCCACTCTGTTGGCTGTCTTTTAGCTCTGTTAATTGTTTGTTTTGCTGTGCAGCAACTTCTTAGTTTGATATAGTCCCATTTGTTTATTTTTCCTTTGGTTGCCCGTGCTTTTGGGGTCATATTCATGAAGTCTGTGCCCAGCCCTATTTGCTGAAGGGTTTCTCCTATATTTTCTTTAATAAGTTTTATTGTTTCGGGGTGTATATTTAAATCCTTGATCCATTTTGAGTTTGTGTATTTTGCAAATATTTTCTCCCACTCTGTTGGCTGTCTTTTAGCTCTGTTAATTGTTTGTTTTGCTGTGCAGCAACTTCTTAGTTTGATATAGTCCCATTTGTTTATTTTTCCTTTGGTTGCCCGTGCTTTTGGGGTCATATTCATGAAGTCTGTGCCCAGCCCTATTTGCTGAAGGGTTTCTCCTATATTTTCTTTAATAAGTTTTATTGTTTCGGGGTGTATATTTAAATCCTTGATCCATTTTGAGTTTGTGTATTTTGCAAATATTTTCTCCCACTCTGTTGGCTGTCTTTTAGCTCTGTTAATTGTTTGTTTTGCTGTGCAGCAACTTCTTAGTTTGATATAGTCCCATTTGTTTATTTTTCCTTTGGTTGCCCGTGCTTTTGGGGTCATATTCATGAAGTCTGTGCCCAGCCCTATTTCATCAAGTCGAAGGTATACTTGTTTCCCAATGTTCATTGCAGGGGCCTCAATTCTATGGTTGCATGGAACTGAATTCTGCCAACAACCTGCATGAGCCTAGGGGCAGATTCTCCCCAATATCCTCCAGCAAGGAGTGCAGACCTGCAGACACCATGATTTTAGTCCTTTGAGACTTGTTTTGAACTTCGAATCTACAAAAACTTTAAGATAATAATGAATATTGTTTTCAGCCACTAAATTTGTGGTAATTTGTTAGGTCAGCAATAAAACCAAATACAATAAGCAGCAAGAGACTGTGAAGAGTGACCAGAGAAATCTGAAAAGACATCAAATAGAAATTTTAGAAATGAAAAGTATGACAATATAATTTAAAACTTAGTAAATATGCTAAATAGCATACTATGCAAAAAAATAGTGTGTGAACTTGAACACACAGTCCAAAAAAAAAAAAAAAAATAGAATATCACACAGAGATACAAAGAAATGCAACTCTGAAATGGAGATTTAAAAAAATCAAGTGAGAATGAGAAATGTAACATATGTTTAATCAGAATTCTAGAAGTAGATAACAAAAAGAATGAGGGAGACACAATTATTAAAAATAGTGGCCAGGAATTTTTAATATTAATAAAAGAATCAATCAAAATCTTCAAGAAACGTGTTCAAAGAAGGATTTTTTCTAAAAAATGGAAATTCACACTCACCTATATGATGGTGAGTCATAGAATACCAAAGAGAAAGAAAAGATCTTAATAAAGAAAGAAAGAAGACAGATTATGTATTAGGAACTGCAATTAGACTGAGGCTGTGTCACACAGTTTAGAGGACAGATGAGTATTATCAAGTGCTGAAAGAACCATCAGCCTGGAATTGTAGATTTAGAAAATCAATGTTTCAAGAATAAAAGGATAATAAGGAAATTCAAACCAACTAAAACAGAGAGAGTTTATCATCAACCAAAGCTCACTAAGGCACTTCAAATGGATGTATCAAAGGAAGAAAAATAATTCAAGAAGGAAGATATATGCCACAACATGAAATGGTAAGAAAACAAACTGTTAAACATATGGGCTGAACAAAAATAAAATTCACATACTGGAAAAACATATGTAAGGTCGAAAGGAGTTTCAAAGCATTCTGAGATTGTTATCTCTTTCAGGAGAAGGATAGAAATAATGCTTAACTTTAGAATGTGTTATTTTATGTTAGCACTTTTAAGATAGCCAGGAAAAGAACACAAATAAATATCTCTCAAACTAGTAGTAAGAACTAAGAACTGTTGTAAGAAAAATTTCAATCAACTCCCAACCCTCCCCGCTAAAAGGCAGGAAAGAAATAAAGGAAACTAGAACTGGGACAAAACAGAAAGCACAAAATATAGAAATAGTTCTAAATATACTAATTGTCAAAATAAATATAGATGGGTTAAATTCACCAATTAAAAATCAAAGATTATTAGACTGGATTTTTTTAAAAGCCAGGTGTATGTTGTTTACAAGAGATACACCTAAAACAAACAAACAAAAAAAAACAAAGACAGTTTAAAAGAAAGACCATAGCCAAAATATTCCAATTAATTACTAACCAATGGGAACTTAGTGTGACTGTATTAAAATTAGTCAAAAAAGAATTTAGGGCAAAACTCTAGTACAAATAAAGCAAGTTATTAAATAATGTAAAAAAGAAAAAAACAATTAGCAGGGAGCTATAAAGGTTCTAAATTATATGCATCTAATAATCTAGACTCACATTATAAAAAGCAAAAATTGGCAGAAGTCAAAGGATAAATTGATAGACCCTATCCTACCATCAAAGGGAAGAATTTAACATATCTTTTTCAAATTGGCCTATCAAAAAGAAAACAATTCAGTATGAATACTTGAAATTTGGATAACACATTTTATATGTTAAAATATTTCATCTGGTTTCTGGAATAATGTTCTTTTCAAGTAAATATGATCTGTTATGAAAATTTGCCACATATTAGAACATAAACATGTCTCAAGGGACTTCTAAGCATTGGTCACACAAACTATTTATATAACTACAATGCAATTAACAGATATTAATAACAAAAAAATGGAAAACATCCATTTGATTGAAATTTTTAAAAAATATATTTCCATATAATTGAGGATCATTTATATGGAAATATTGCATTGTTTTTTTCACAAAAAACTTTGAAAAGACTTCAAACTGAGTGAAAATGAAAATGCTAAATATGAAGAAAAAGTGTTGTTTAGAAGAAATTTATGGGCTTAAATGGCCATATAGCCTTAGAAAATAAACTAAAAATTAAAGAGCTATGTATCATTACAAACTGGTTAAATAAGAACAAGAAAATAAATCATAAAACAAAACATCTTGTTGTACGCTATAAAAACATACAATGTTATCTGCCAACTCAAAATTTTTTTAAAATAGAAAAGACCGAGTAAACCAAAAGCTTATTGTTGAAAAAAAACTAATAAAACTGATAAACTCCTAGCAAGACTGATAAAATAAGTAAGAATAAAAGCAAAAATGAACACTGCGAATGGGAAAGGGACATAACTAGGATGAAGAGATCAAAAACATAATATGAAAATATGAATGATTTTATTCTAATAAAAACACAAATTTAGATGAAACAGACAAATTCCTAATATATAATGTCCTAAACTGACTCAAGAATAAATAATAAACAAAGTCTTGTAAACATTAAGTCTTGTAAACAGTAAAATGTTTAAATAAGTAGTTAAAATTCTTTCCACAAAGAAAATACGAAACCTAGACAAATTTACCAGCAAATTTAGCAAATCTTCAGGAACAGAATTTTAATTGTGTACAAACTGTTTCAGAGAATAGAAAGAGAGGACATTCCCTAATTAATTTGATGAGACTAGTATAACCTTGTTACCAAAACCAAATGATAATGGCATAAGAAATAAAAATTATGGACTAATCTTACCCCCAAATTTAGGTTTAAAAAACTTAAAGAAATTAGCAGACACAAACTAAAAATATAACATTTTATGTGTCTGTATGAAAGAATTAATTTAAATTTGAGTTTAACATTAAATATCATAAATATCATGTACATTATGCATTTAACATCAGGTCTAATATTGAAAAATACATTAATACAATTCACCACATTAACAGATTGAGGAAAGAAACCATTTAATTATCTCACTATATTCAGAAAAAAGTTCAATAAATTTCAAAATCTATTTGCGATTAAAAAATAATCTGGTACATCAGTAATAAAAGGAAACTTCCAAAGTCTTAACAACAACAGAGTATCAATAAAAAGCCTCCAATAAAAATCAAACTTAACAGTGTAATTACCATTCCAATATCTAGTAGCCATAAGGTAACAATAAAATTTAGCATTTGGGTTAAGGTTAAGATTTTCCTTTTTGATTGGGTTGCTTGTTTTTTTCTTGTAAAGTTGTTTGAGTTCTTTATATATTCTGGATATTAAGAGCTAAGCAGGCATTTCTCTAAAGAAGATATACAAATGGCCAACAGTCATATGAAAAAATGCTCAACATCACTCAGCATCCGGGAAATGCAAATCAAAACCACACTGAGATACCATCTCACCCCAGTTAGGATGGCAAAAATCCAAAAGACACCGAAAGATAAATCCTGGCGTGGTTGCGGAGAAAAAGGAACTCTCATACATTGTTGGTGGGAATGCAAAATGGTGCAACCCCTATGGAAAATGGTTTGGAGGTTCCTCAAACAGCTGAAGATAGAGCTACCATACGATCCAGCTATCCCACTACTGGGAATATACCCAAAGGAATGGAAAACATCAAGTCGAAGGTATACCTGTTTCCCAATGTTCATTGCAGCACTCTTCACAATAGCCAAGAGCTGGAATCAACCCAAATGTCCATCATCGGATGAGTGGATACAGAAAATGTGGTATATCTACACAATGGAATACTACTCAGCTATAAAAATGAATGAAATACTGCCATTTGCAACAACATGGATGGACCTTGAAAGAATAATACTGAGTGAAACGAGTCAGGCAGAGAAAAAGAAATACCACATGTTCTCACTTATTGGTGGGAGCTAAAAAAAAATAAAAACAAAAAACAAATCAATTCACTCACATACACACACACACACACACACACACAAAAAAAAAAAC
>NW_007726231.1:718841-859076 GCF_000696425.1 Galeopterus variegatus | reverse complement strand
TTTTTTTTTTTTTTTTTTTTTTTTTTTTTTTTTTTTTTTTTTTCAACTTTTTTTTTTTTTTTGAAGCTCTTACAACGAGAAAATGGAGGGGACACATCTGGGTGGGAGGGGGGAGAGGGAGGAGGGAGGGAGGCTTTGGTGATGGGACACAATAACTAACTACATTGTATATTGACAAAATAAAAATAAAAATAAATAAAATAAATAAATAAAAAGATTTTCCTTTTTGATGAAGAATTAAACAAAAATGGCTGCTAACACCACTGCCATTAAAAATTTAACCAGAAACTCTAGATAATGGGGTAAAATGAGAAAAAGTCAATAAGAAGCAATAAAAGGTAATTCTTAATAAAATGGAAACAAACTATCATTTTTTACATGTGATAATTTTCTACATAAAGACCTAAATTATTATTTTAATGACGTTTATGTATACAAAATGCATATACAAAACCTGCATTCCTGTATAACTGTAGCAAACTACTAGAAAATGCAATTTTTAAAATGTACTATTGTGTCTAGGAATAAATCTAACCAGATGTGAACAAAAACTTCATGGGGGAAATTATAAAACTTTAGAAAGTGTAAAGCTAGGCTAATGTTGGAATCCTGCCGATGTCACCAATTGTAAAGCTCTTAATCCTGTTCGTGATGCCAATTGTTGCCCAACACAACCACTCCAGTTGTCAGGCTCTTTTACCTTCCTGTAATCCTGCACCAAATGGGCCGATTGTAAAGCTAGGGCTGGGTCTGGAGCCCACAGACCCCTCAAGCCCGTTCACAGACTGGGTCACAAACCCTTCACATGCCAGGCTGAGTCCCCAGACCCCTCACATGCCAGGCTGGGTCACCAGACCCCACCCCCCCACAGGTCCATGAGCTAGGTAACTGGCAAACGGGTCCTTGGAAGCCTGAGGTTGAAAAGCACGGCCGGGTGTGGCAGACACCCGAGACAGATGCCCACCCACCTGCTTCACTAAAGCTCCTCTCTGAAGAACACAAGAATAGCAACAAAACTAAAAAGATACATTGGCACGGATGCACACTAACTCCACACACACACACACACAATTTGTTTACTGAACCACCCCAAGCAGCCCTGAGGTGAGAGGGCCTGATTAATTTGTTCTATTTTCCCAACAGACAAACATTAAAGAAGGTCTAAGTAAATGGAGAGAACTACTAACTCTAGACTTTAGTTTATGTCCCTCCTCCACATTCTGTTGGGAGGGGAAGATAAAAATATCCACTTTATCTGTAGGCATGGTTGTTTCTCAATTTGTCTTCTATGTCTCCAAAATAAAAACGCTTCGGACAATGTACACATTATCACTAAGAAATTATAGTCTTCAAGAAAATACACATTGACTCTAACTCTTAAACATATCGATTACTTTTTTTTATTTTCCAAAGCCCTGTTTAATAAGTGATGTCTAATAATCCGTATGTTGTAGTTCTTATAAATGAACTTCAGCTAGTTGATATACACTGCAATCTTAGAATAAAAACAATCATCTGCTTTTCTAAAACATAAACATTTTTGTTAATTTTTGAAAGATGATGGTTCTTCTGTTCAAATATTTAAGTCACCAGCATCCATATAATAAATAGTATTGTGTTAAATTGTTTTCTTAATTTTAATCTGTAGGTGCGAAGACTTGTTTAACATTTTTCTGCTCCATTCTCTTTTTTACTTTATTTTTTACATTGCTGAATGTGAAATAATATCTTAAGAATAATTTTGAAGACCTGTTTCCTCTTTATTTTTAAATAGTTATAAATAGATGGGATAATATTTTTTACCCCAGCTCTGTGTTCATACCCAAAATTACTGAAGAAGAAAGGAAAATGGAATCAGGTTATGGTTGATGTGAGCTTGTTTCTCAGTCTTAGCAGCAAATACTCAAAAATCTGTTTACCTTCATTGACAATATTTGTCATTTAAACCATGATGTTGATGAATTATATCAACATAGACCCAAAAATCTTTCCTTCAGGTTGCCCCAGATAATTCCAAATAGACTTGCTGTGTTCTTCACTCAAAACATTGGTTCAAATTCAAGTTTCTCCAAAGAGATGAAATCCACAGTAATGACCATATATTGAGGGCCTGACTTACCTTAATAGTCTGTGATGATAAGAAAATCTAATGGCCTTATAAACCCAGTCTTCTTCTGGGGTGTTAACACATTATTAATTTAATAGTCCCTCTTTTATATTTATAGTAGAAACATTCCTTCTTTAATTGTTTAGGTAGTGCTCAACATCACTTAAGTGAAATCTGTGTGGTTCAACCAAAAGAACAGGATTTGGACTTAGAAGACATGGACTCAAGTTCCAGCTCCATCATTTGTTAGCAGTGAAGCATTGAGTTAATCACATAACCTCTCTGAGCCTCAAATATTTCATTTGTGATACTGAATAATGTGGTAATACCTGCCCTATCTAGCATCAGGCTGCATCTTTCCCATCCACAAAAAGGAAAAAGTTATTATTTGGGGACCATGTTACTGTATATTAAAACTTCAGTGAATTGAGAAATTTTACAGCCTGTGCTGGGATGTGCAAAAATGAAATTGTTTTTTGTTTTTTCTTCCCTATATTTTGGTATAATTTAGTTCTCAAATCCCAATTTTGCTTGGCAGCAGAACACTTAATCTAACCAAATCAAAGTCAATTTAGTCATTTCAGTGTTTTAACTGTGATTTCAGGGTTTAATTTAGTCAACTTAGTTTTCTTGTTCTTTAGGTCCCCTCTCTTGATCCCCTCTCCTTGCAATGTTTATTTACATTCTGTGGATCTTACATATGAAACTCTCACTGGGTGAGACGCATCTGGTGTTTGCGATTAGCAATTGTCCATGGTGGCTTCCACTGAGATGTATGATTCCACTCAGATTCTCTGAAATGTGTGATTTCCGTCAGTTTTATCATTCACTTCTGATTCCAAGATCTACACATGCTTCCCAGCTCATGCAACTCATATCATCCCTGACAGCAAGATCTCTTCATCATTGTCACAAATCCTGTTGGTCTACCACTTCAAGGGCTCAGGTGACTTTGGATGCTCTGTGCACCTTTCTGAGGTTCCAGGTGTCTTGGGGGGGAAAGTGTACCTCAGCTCTTCTGTGCCTAGACACTTCTTGCCATTAACCTACTCTACTACAAGGCTACATGTTAAGTGCAAGGGAGAGGGAGCCTGAAACTTGCATCTTAATCCCAGAAGAGTAAGCATATTACTTAATTCATGGAAAAATAGTAGATGAAATCTATAGCCACAGAACAGAGCAAATCAGCCTAACTCAAATAGAGAGCAGAACCATTGTCTATGTAGAGCAGTGCTTACAAGCACAGGATCTGGAGGCTAACGGTCAGGACCTCCCATGTGTTATTGGATGCATTATTTGACCTCGGTTTACTGCAGTTTTCTCATCCTAAAATGGGCTAATAGCATAAGAATATCTTCACATTATTATGAGGATTAAATGAGTTAATACATGTAAAACACAGAGCAGTGCCTGGACATAGTAAAGCTCAATATTAGATAGTATCCTTAGTGTTGTTATGTTGTTATTTCTTAGCACCTCACACAAAAGTAATCACCCAGATACAATCACTAGGCTTGGTAAAACCTCTTCAGAAGACTCTTAGCCAGAATCTCATTAAAATCTCAGATAAGCAAATTTTAAGTTAAAAAGTTTTCTCCTAGTTTATAACTACTAAGTAAAGATTTCCAGAGGATCATTTAGTTTTCATCTATTACTCCTTGGTTGAGAGAGAGAACACTGGAGGTAAAAGAGTGAATATAGTGTGTATAAAAAAATGAATCTCCATTTACAGATTCAAAGAAAATATAGGAAAATGTAGGCTCTGTATACAATACTAAAAAAAATCAATATCTTGTTGGAATAATGTGGCATGTTGATATACGATGAGCTTTTCACTCTGTTAAATGATCTTCATCATTAATTTTCACTTTGGGGATTTTTAGACAAGTCAAAATCCCCCATATCATCAGGGTTCCCTGGAGGATTAACTACAGGGTTGTTGATGAATCCTGACAGCTGTAGTTCCTCACACCTGCTGGGCTGAACCTACCCTTTGACCTCCCCTCAGTGGCAAATCTATGGTGGGGCCACTGAGTTAGACTCTATTCCTTTGTGGTTATTGTTCTCTAACAAGTATGTATTGAAGATGATCAAAATATCAGAAATGTCACGTAGCCTCTCCTTTATTCCAAGAAAATTTATGTGCTCTTACATCCATGTGTAATAGTCTGCATTTCCATTATTTTTCTTACTTATTTATTGTAATTGCTTCATTTTGCCCTTTTTTATTTTTTAAAGAGCTGCAAATATGCTTAGATTCTTCAGAAGAGTCCAGTCTCTATAAACAATGGCCTCTTACAATCTTCCTACATAAATTACAAATAAATACCTTTCTATGTCTCCATATTCTACAGCCTAAAAATAAATTTGAAAATAAAATGCAAGCCTTATATTTCATGCAGTGATTTTCAAACTACAAGTCGTCATCCTGAAAGAAAGTGCAGAGAATTTTGATGGAAGCAGCTTAGGACAGAAGAGATGAGATGTTCTGAAAATAGTACTCTTGATCAATCTGCACATTCCTGCCATGAAATCTCCTCCTAGTTTGAAAACAGACTTCAGTTCCACAAACAATTTTATATCTGTTAGATGCTGGACTTCCAGACTAGCTTCCAGGACCCTTCCTTACCTTGCACTTTTTCAAGGAACTTATGGACTTTCACACCTTCTACAATCTAAATTAAACTGTATAACAAAAGTAAAAAAAATTGAGGCTAGAACAGGAACCCAATGAACACTAGTTATAATCAATAAATCAGCTGGGGAAGAACTGACCTCAAAATTTTGAGTCTCCTGATCCATGAACAAACTATATCTTTCTATTCATTTAGTTATTCTTTAGTTGATCTGAATAATGCTGTGTAGTTTTCAGCATATAACTTGCTCATCTTTAAACATACTTCATGTCTCTAATGCTATTTTATTTCATTTTGGGATGCTATGGTAAGTGACTTTTTTTTAAGGTTCAATTTCTGATTGATTGTTGCTAGAATTTAGAAATACACTTTTATAAATTTATTTTGTGTTCTGCCTGCTTCCTAAACTTATTAGATCTAGTTGCTTTTATTGTGTGTTAAGTTTTATAGGATTTTTATTTACATAAACAATAATGTTTCTGTGAATAAAGTCAGTGATATTTCTTCCTTTCCTATCTGGACACTTTTATTTTTTATTCTTGCCTTAAGGTGTTCATGCTTTTTCTTCTCTTAGAAACAAAGGGTTTTTTTTTAACCATTAATTATGAATGTTAGCAGTAGACATTTTATAGAGGCTCTTTATCAGATTGAGGAACCTCTCTGAGAGTTTTGATTGGAAATGAATATTACAATTTGTCAAATGCTTTTTTAGCTTCTTTTGAGATGATCATACGGTTTTCTTTTTTGGTTTGTTAATATACTGAATTACATTGAATTAAACCAACTTTGAACATGATGCTTGACTATAAATACTTTTTATATATTTTTAAGTTTAATTTACTAAAATTTGCCTAACAATTTTTATATCAATGTTCTTTTTTGGTTTGTTAATATACTGAATTACATTGAATTAAACCAACTTTGAACATGATGCTTGACTATAAATACTTTTTATATATTTTTAAGTTTAATTTACTAAAATTTGCCTAACAATTTTTATATCAATGTTCAGGTGGGACATGGTCTACAGCTTTCTTATGTTTTTTTTTTTTTTTTTTTTTTTTTTCTGGTTTGTTTTGTTTGTTATGTTTATTGCTCAGGTTTTGGTATTAAACTAATGCCGGCCTCAGAGAATGACTTAGGAAGCAATCTCTTCTCTTCAGTTTTCTGGAAAAGTTTGTAAAATTTGAATCCTTTTACATTTATTGAGATTTTTTAAATAAAAAATATGGTTTATCTTTATAAATATTCTGTGTGCCCTTCAAAAGAATACATATCCTGCTGTTGTGTGATGAAATATTCTAAAACGTCAATTGGATGAAATTGGTTAATAGTGATACTCAATTATTCTATATCTTTACTGATTTTCGGTGTACTTGTTCTATTATTTATTGAGAGAGGGGTGTTGGAATCTTTGCCTATACTTGTGGATTTGTCTATTATCAGATTTTGCTTTATGTTTTCTGAAGCTATCATTCAGTATGTACACATTTAATATTGCTATTTACTCTTTATAAATTTATGCCTTTATTATAAAGTGCCCCTTTTATCACTGTTGATATTCTTCACTGAATACGCTCCACTGAAATATTCTGATATTAACAAAAGTATTCCAATAAAGTGCCCCTTTTATCACTGTTGATATTCTTCACTGAATACGCTCCACTGAAATATTCTGATATTAACAAAAGTATTCCAACTTTCTTTTCTTTCTTCTTTCTTTCTTTTTTTTTTTTTTTTTTTTGTTCTTTTTGTGGCTGGCCAGTGCAGGAAGCAGTGATCCAAACTCTTGATCTTGGTATGTCAGCACTATGCTCTAACCGAGTGAACTAACGGGCCAGGCCACTGTGTCTTTAAATTTAAAGTGGGTTTCTTGTAGGCAAAATATAATTGAGTCTTGCTTTCTTATTTTTTAAGCAAATCTGACAGTCTCTACTTTTTAATTTGAGTGTTTAGGAGATCTAAATTCAGTATGACTATTGATATGATTGCAATTAAATCTACCATCTTGCTATTTGTTTACTGATTGTTTTACTGTTCTGGGTTTCATTTTCTTCTTGTATTGCCTTCTTTTGGATTAACTGGCTATTTTTTATTATTTTGTTTTATTTCATTTGTTGTCTTATTTGCTGTAATTTTTATGGTTGCTTGAGGGTTTATAGTATGAAACTTTAACTTATTACAGTTTAGTTTAAGTTATATCACGTTATGTATACAACTTTGCAAGAGTATATCTCTCATCCCCCCTCACAACTTTTGTGCCGTTGTCACACATTTCATTTCTACATGTGCATTACTATTATTTTTGCTTTAAACAGTCAATTATTTCTATAAAGATTTAAAAATACAAAAATATAATTGAAAAGTCTTTTGTATTTCCCCACTTTCTTCATTGTCTGTGTGTAGCCTTCTTGTTTCTATTTCTATTTTGTATAATTCTCATTCTTTCAGCTTTTTTAAGTATAGAAAAAACATCTCTATTTTGCATTCATATTTGAATGATATTTTCACTGGATATAAAATTCTAGATTGAAGTGTTTTTCTTTCAGGAATTTAAAGATGTTGTTCCATAGTCTTCTGGTTTATATTTTTTCTGATAAGAAATGTGTTTTAATTTTTTTTTCGTTGATTTTCTGCATGGATTGTCTTTTTTCCCTCTGGATGCTTTTAAGATTTTCCTTTATTACTGATTTTAAGCAATTTAATTGTGAGGTAGCTTGATGTACTTTTACTTATGTTTCTATGTATATGGGGTTCATAAAACTTCAATATGTTTATAGTTTATTTTAAATCAAATTTAGAAAAACCATCATCTATTATTCACTAAAATATTCTCTCTTCTCCTTTCCTTCAGGAACTACTACAATTGCAGTCATATTTGCCATTGGTAATTGTCCCAAAGTATCCTGAATCTCTGTTTGTGAGGGTTTTTTTTTTTTCCCCCTGTCATCTTGCTCTCTGTGTTTCGTTTTGGATAGTTCTATTGCTTATATTTATTTTATTTATTTATTTATTTATTTTTTCCTTTTTGTCTTTTTTCGTGTCTGGCAACGGATCGCAACCCTCAGTGTCACGCCCGTACCGGACCAGGACCGGCAACAGGATCGCAACCCTTGGTGTTGCGCCCGCACCTCGCTCAGCCAGTGAGCGGCCGGTCTGCATGTGGGATCCGAACCCTCGGCGGGAGCGCCACCGCACTCCCAAGTGGCGCACTGTAGCAGTGCACCACTGGGCCGGCCCCCTATTGCTTATATTTAGACTTAATAATTCTTTCTTCTGCAGTGTCTAATCTGATATTAATTTCATTAAGCATGGTTTTATCTTAAATATTGCAATTTTCAACTCTAGAAATTTTATTTTGATTTTTCTGTATTTTTGCATATATACTTTTTTTTACTCTACCTTCTTAAACATATATAATGTTTTTTAATAATTGTTTGATGTTCTTGTCTATTAATTCTATCTGTGTCATATCTGCTTATTCCTATTGCTTGATTTTTCTCTTCTTTAAAGTCATACTTTCCTTTTTCTTTTCTGTCTTGTAATTTTTTAAAAATTGAAGCAGAAAAGGAAGGAGGAAAGTATGACTCATAAAGAAGTTCTCTTCAGACCCCCAGCTTCATCTTTTCAACGCAAGATGATCACCAGGATCTGCCTGGGTGTCCCATTTATGAGCTGCTGCCTGGAAACTCTCTGTGTGCTGTAAACTGGAGCAAACATAGGTCTCATTTATTTCCCCTCTCTCAGAGATCACTGTTCTGTTTTTGCCCAGTGTTTAATGTGTGAAAACCATTGTTTCACATAATTTGTCCTGTTTTTTAGTTGTTTCAGTCAGAAAAGAAAATCCTGTCCATCATGCTGCATTTTGCAAAAAGTGAAAGTCTCTAGAAAAGTCTCATTTAATTATTATTCTTTTTGTTTTTCCTGGTAAGCTCAGAATCAGGACAAACCTAGTTAATGAGGTGGTTGTGAAATCTCCAATTTTAACTTTTGGTGTAAATAAGCTCTTAAATAAGAGAGTAAATACTTGATGAGAAGGATCTGTGATGGTATGGGTTGTGGAGTTGTTTACTTCATGAGCACAGTTTGAAATTTATTGTTGAGATTTATTCAGCACCCATGTGAAAATACGGAGGAAATAACTAATGGGCACTTGAATAATCCAAATGTTAAGCTGAGGACAGTGGTCTGACCTACATTTCTAGTTTAAAATATAATACTTATATAAGATGAAGTGAGTCTAGATGGACCCAAATGCTTAAGAAAACTCTTTCCATTTTTTTCTGCAACTTCAATACTATTATAACTAACTAATATTTGTGTCCTAAATTATTTTATTTATTAGATTTTTTTCCAGATTTACTGAGGTATAACTGATATATAAAAGATTTCACATACTTAATGTATGCAATTTAATGAGTTTGAACATACAAATGCACTGTGTTACCATCATTGAAATCCAGGTAATAAACATATCCTTTACCTCCAAAGGTTTACTTGTGTCCCTTTGTTTTGTTTTTGGTTTCTTGTTCTCTATTTCAGATGGGAAAGTAATTGCTTCTGGTCAGAGTTGAGGGCCCACTGGAAGTGATCAGTCCTGCTCTCAGAGAATGTGGTAGGATGCTCAGGGATGCCTTTACCCTGCTTCAGACTGAACTGACCCAGGGGATCTCTTGAGACTTTGAATAGGGCCAGAATCTATCATCAAATCTAGGATTCGACATTCTCTTATTATTGCAGCTGTAGTCGGGATTATCTGTGAGACTTCATGTGCTGATAACTTACACTTTGGATTAAAGCTGCTTTACTCATTAATATATTTCTGAAGACTAGTGTTACTTGTATTTACTTCCTTGTTCTTCATAAAGCCAAAACTGTGACTATTACAAAAAAGTTGTCTTTCCATGGAGAGAGAAGTAAGTCTCATTGGCCACTGTTTACATTCTGTGCCCATCATACAGTAAAGAGTATTTTTAACTAGCAATACTTGATGTGTCTCCTGGAAAATCTTATATGGAAAGCAGAGATGATAAATACACATTCAAGTACTAGTTTCTATAATATTCTATTGCATTTTATGCAACCTTCCCTGAATCTATTCTCCAAACATTATGGATATTGAAACCATTACTTAGGTGGTTCTATATATCCAATAAAAGCTTTCGAAGAAGTTGAAAATAGACTTTAGATTTTTGAGTGTCAAGACAAAGCTAGAAATAAAATATCTACCCAACTTCAAGATGTATATAACTATAGTAATGAAGACTAAATGGTATTAGAAAAGGCATAGGCATATATAAATGACAGAGAATAGAAAACTCAGAAACACTCCCAATAAGTAGTTGTAATTGATTTTGGACAAAGGTATAAAAGCAATTCAATGGAGGAAAGATGTCTTTTCAACAAATAGTGCTTGAGTAAGTGAACATCCATAGCCCTCCACCCCACACCCCACACCCCAAAAAAGAACTTCAACCTAAGTCTCACATTTCATACAAAAATTTATTCAAAAAGGGTCATGGACTTAAATGTGAAATATAAAATTATAAAACTTTTAGAAGAAAATCATCAGTATCTAGAGCTTGACAAAGAATTCTTAGGCTTGACATCAAAAGCCCAATCTGTAAAAGCAAAAATTAATAAATTGGGCTTATTAACTTTTGCTCAGCAAAAAATCACATTAAGAGGATGAAAATACAAGCAACCGGCTGGGAGAAAATATTTGCAAACCACATATTTGACAAAGACTAATATCTAAGATGTGTTTTTTAAAAAACTCAAAACTCAGTATACAAACAATCCAATTAGACAATGAACAAAAGATATGCAGATATATATCAGAGAAGGAAATACAGACGATAAACACATGAAAAATGTTCAACAACATTATCCATTGGGAAAATGCAAATTAAAACCACAATGCAATATTACTACACACCTGTCGGGATGACTAAAATAAGGAGTAGTGACAACACCAAATGTTGATAATGATGTGGAGAAAATCAATCACTCAGACGGTGCTGGAGGGAATGTGAAAGTTACAGCCAGTCTGGAAAACATATTGGTAGTTTCTTTACAAAAAACTAAACATGAATTACTATACAACTGTTATAGTCCTTTTGTATTGCTATAACAGAAATACCTGAGACTGGGTAATTTATAAAGGAAAGGTTTATTTGGCTTACGATTCTGGGACAGCTGCATCTGGCACAGGCCTCAGGTTGCTTCTACTCATGGCAGAAAAGCAGCAGGCAGCTGGTGGGTACAAGCAGATCACATGGCGAGAGGAAGCAAGAGAGAGAGAGAGAAGGATCCAGGTCCCTTAAACAATCAGCTCTCGTGGGAACTAATAGAGCATAGAGCAAGAACTCACTCACTCCTCCCCTCTCCCCCAGGGAAAACATTCATCCATTCATAAGGGATCCATTCCCATGATTCAGTCAGTTTCCAACACAGCCACATTGGGGATCAAATTTCCACATGAGTTTTGGAGGGAACAACACATCCAAACTCCATCAACAACATAGCAATTGCAATCCTAGGCAGTTATGTCAGAGAAATGAAAATTCACTGTTATGTAAGAACCTATATACTAATGTTTACAGCAGCTTAATTGTAAAATTGAAAAACTGGAAATATTTACCCTTCAGTGGGCTAAATGGTTAAGAAAACTGTGGAGTATCCATTCCATGGAATAATACTTAGTATTAAAAAAGAACAAACTATCGGTACACATACAAACTTGGATGAATGTCCAGAGAATGATGATGCATGAAAGAAAACAAAAAGCCAATCTCACAAGGTTATATACTGTGTGATTTCATTTACAGAACATTCTTGAAATAAGAAATTACAGAAATGAAAAAAGGATTAGTGGTTGTCAGAGTTTGAGGAGGTGAAAATGAAATATAAGTGGGCGTAGCTATAAAAAGGCAGTGTTAGGGATCCTTGTGGTTGTAGAACTGTTCTGTATCTTCACTGTATCAATGGCAATGCCCTGGTTGTGATGGTTTTCTATAATTTTGCTAGATGTTACCATTGGGGGAAACTGGGTAAAAGATGAAGAGCTCTCTGTATTATTTATTACAACTGCACATGAATCAATAATTACGTCAAAATAATAAACTTAATTAAAAAAATGTGTTGAGACAGGGACAGAAAGGAAAAATATCACACCTGATTGGAAATGCTTAAAATGTTACTTCCAGGTATTTCTGAAGCAACAATGTGCCTAGTCCTATCTTTAAAATCTTCCCTTGAACTCTAAGGCTGCAAACATCCTGTGCACCCCTTTACTTTGTCTATACCAATGGACAAAAATGTAAAGGGGACTGTAGAAAGCCTGAAAGTTTGCAGAAACTTTCCTGGGCAATCAATTAATCTTGCTTATTAACAGCTAATCACAGATGATAGCCCTGCTCTTTGCTTTTGACTGAGCAGGGTCCTGTTAAGATCTCAGATGCAGGTGAATTCTTTTTGTTTTTTTCCTCTCACATGTTTACATGTTTATGGGGTACAATTTCTTGTTTCAATACATGCATATATTGTATAATGATCCAGTCAGAATAGTCAGTATATCCATCACTTAAATATTTATCATTTCTTTGTGGTTACAGCATTCAAGATCCTCTATTCTGGCTATCTTGAAATACACAATGCATTATTATTAGCTAGTGTCACCCTAGAGCACTAGAACTTATTCCTCCTATCTAAATATAACTTTGAAACTTTGTACTGGCCTCCTAACCTTTCCGTGTCCCCCCTCCTCCCTTCCCTTGCCTCTGGTACAAGTGTTTCTGGCCACACATGCTGGCCAGGCATGCCTTGAGCACCTCTTCAGTCCGTGATGTTTTGCATTATTGAGGTGGTAAAAGTTTTGTGGGAATAGTTGTAAATATGTATTCCTCACATCATTCTAAGGCCTCTTACTACAAATTGTAAATTGTGGTTAAAACATATATATATATATATATATATACATACATATACACACATACACACACATATATATATATATATATGAAAATGGAGGTTGAGATAAAAGATATCAAATTGGTAGTGCTGTGGACATACTGGCCCTTAGAGATACAGTACAGCAACTTTCCAGCTACACCTGAGCTTTGGTGAACTGAAGAGAAAAACGCAACACTCCCTACACGTGCTAGACTGATATTGAGCCTCACTTTTCTGCTCCTAATTTTATTCTTCACAATCCATCTTTTTTTATTGTAATTATATGAATGGCTGATGGAGTACCTTTTTAAAACACTCAGAATGTCAGTGAGTGAACTGAAAGATGCATCACACCATAATAGAATGTTCTCAAGAAATTTTTACATTGTTCATCTTTATTAGAGTCTGATTAAGTGCCTCCTAAGAGGCAGAGCTACAACATCTGAATTATCAAAGTAGTCTTTGCCAGTATTAGTTCTGACTCTTCTCTGTGAAAAAACGTCAGCTTATGAATTAGGAAATTTTTTCAAAAATTACTTGTTGATATTTTCTAATCCCTTTTTTTCTGTTAGAAAAAAATATATAACAAATGATGACTTAATAGTGTTCTGTGTTTCCCAATTATTGTTCCAAATTCCTGTAAGACTATGTATAAGAATTTTGGGGAGAGTTAGAAAGTCAGATATTCCACCTCATTCAGATGTTACAATTAGTCATGGGCTGATTCAAACCACTGTGCATAGTATTATTTAAAAGCAAGACTAATGGATTCTAGTTCTTTATGAAAACTCACCAATGGAATAAATATTCCCATCACTCTAAGGAAAAAGTAAATCACAACTGACAATGGTCTTCTGGAGAAGACCACATTTTCACTTTACGGAAAATATAAGCACATAAAAATCTTAGATTACGAAAAGCTTGTGGATCAATTGATACTGAAGAAAGTGTGACCAAGTTGTTATTTTGAACGCTTGAATGGAAATGTGAAAGCCTGGGGAAGGGGAGGTAAGGTGAAGAGAGATTTCTTGAAATCTGGGTACAGTAGGAATATTTTTGTACAATATTATCTAACATTACATTACATTTAGGTTATCTTCCAGAATATTATTGTCTAATTTAAGATTAGAAAAATCAAAAATAAGGGCTAACAGCCTGGCTCATGAGTAAGAAATACCAGAGCTTGAATATTGCCATTTGCTAGTTATATTACTTTGTCCCAGTTATTTAGCTCTTAAAGCCCCAGTTTCCCTGTGTAAAAAATGTCATAATAATAGTGCCTACTTCATTAGGACTATAAAATATAATGCATGTTTTAATTTTTAGAAATCACCTTAAAATAGTACTTACTATTTTATTATTGTTTATGATGTGTTTTCACCTACATGAATTATTGTTTTTATGCAAGAGAAGAATTAAGGATTCAACTCCTTTTTTGAATCTTGAGTATTTCTTTTTTTAAAATTTTTTAATTTTTACTTTTAATGCTTAATTGACAAAAGTGATTATATATATTCAAGATATACAATGCAATGGTTTGATGTACATATACATTATGAAACCATTACCACAATCAATTTGATTAACAAATCCATCACTACCTATGCTGTACCTTGGATCTCCAGAACTTGTTCATCTTATAACTGAAAATTTGTGCCCTTTGACTAACATCCCCACAATTCTCTTACCTTACAGCTCCTGGTAACCACTATTTTACTCAATGTTTTTATGAGTTCAACTTTCTTAGATTCCATATGTAAGTAAAATCATACAGTATATGTATTTCTGTGAGTGTCTTATTTTGCTTAGCATAATGTCCTCCAGATTCATCCATTTTGTCACAAATGGCAGAATTTCTTTCTCTTCTTCATGGCTGAATAATATTCATCCTTCAAGACTCTTAGGTGGTTTCCACAATGGCTATTGTGAATAAAGCTGCAATGAGCATGGGGGTGCAGATAACCCTTCAAGATACTGATTGCATTTCTTTTGGACATACACCCAAAATAAGTGGTATTGCTGTATCAAATGGTAGTTCTATTTTTATTTTTTTTTGTAAACCTCCATACTGTTTTCCACAATTGCTGTACCAATTTTCATTCCCACCAATAGTGTACAAGTGTTCCCTTTTTCCCACACCCTCACTGGCATTATTTATCTTTAGTCGTCTTGATGATAAAAAGTGTGAAGTGATATCTCATTGTGATTTTAATCTGCATTTCTCTGAAGATTAGTGATGCCAAGCACTGTTTCATGAACTTCTTGGCCTTTTGTGTGTATGTTTTCTTTGAAAAATGTCTATTCAGGGCCGGCCCGGTGGTGCACTGGAGAGTGCGCCGCTTGGGAGCATGGCAGCGCTCCCACCGAGGGTTCGGATCCCATGTGGAGACCGGTTCCCGCTCACTGGCTGAGCGCGGTGCGGGCGCAACACCGAGGGTTGCAATCCCATTACCAGTCAGTAAAAAAAAAAGACAAAAAGGAAAAAAAAAAAAAAAAGAAAAATGTCTATTCAGGTCCTTTGCCCATTTTTTGATTGGGTTATTTGGGTTTTTGCTGTTGAGTTGTGTGAGTTCCTTATATATTTTGGATATTAACCCCTTATTGAATAAATAGAGAAAAACGTTAACTGAATGATAAAAATCATACTATTATCTCGATACATGCAGAAAGAGCATTTGACAAAATTCAACATCTGTTCATGATAAAAGCTCTCAACAAGTTAGGTATAGAAGGAATGTATTTCAACCTAATAAAGGTCATGTATTACAAGTTCATAGCTCTCATACTCAGTGGTGAAAAACTAAAAGCATTTCTTCCAACATCATGAACAAGACAAGGATGCCTAATCTCACCACTTCTGTTCAACATAGTACCAGAAGTCCTAATCAGAGGAATTAAGCAAGAGAAAGAAATAAAAGGCATCCAAATTGGAAAGGAAGAAGTTAAATTGCCTGTTTACAGGTAACATAATCCTATCTAGAGAGAACCCTAAAGACTCTACCAAAAAACTGTTAGACTTTGTAAACAAATTCAGTAATGTTGCAGGATACAAAATCAACATACAACACAGTAGTGTTTCCAAACAACAAATGGTGAACTATCTGAAAAAGAAACTAATAAAGTGATCATTTACAGTATCATCAAGAGTAAAACACTTAGGAATACATTTAACCAAGGAGGTGAAAGATTTGTACACTGGAAACTATAAGACATTGATGAAAGAAATTGAAGAAGACATAACTAAATGAAAAGATATCCCATGTACATGAATCAGAAGAATTAATATTGTTTAAATGTCTAAAATATTCTACAGAGTCAAGGCAATCCCTATTAAAATTCCAATGGCATTCTTCACAAAAATAAAAAAATACAATCCTAAAATTTGTATGAAACATGAAATACTCTGTACGGCCAAAGCAATCTTAAGAAAGAAGAACAAAGCTGAAAGCATCAAACTCCCATCCTTCAAAATCTACTACAAAGCTATGGTAACCAAAACAGCATGGCACTGGCATAAAAATGGACTCATAGACCAATGGAACAGCATAGAGAGCCCCAAAACAAACCCACATATATATGGTCAACTTATCTTTGACAGGATTGCCAGGAATACATAATGGGAAAGGAAAGTCCCTTCAATAAATAGCGTTGGGGAAACTGGATATTCACATGAAAAAATAAAATAAAATTGGACGCTGTCTTATACCCTTGTACAAAAATTAGCTCAAAGTGGATTAAAGATTTATATGTAAGATCTGAAACTGTAAAACTCCTAGAACAAAACATAGGAAAAAAGGTTTTTGACATTGGTCTTGGCAATGTTTCTTGGATATAACACCAAAAGCACAGGCAACAAGAGCAAAAATAACAAGTGGAACTACCTCCAACTGGAAACTTCTACAGCAAAGGAAACAACCAAAAGTTGAAAATACAACCCAAGGAATGGGAGAGAATATTCCCCATTTCCTTTAGAAAAGGAATAATAGTTTCTTTTAATCTGTATATTTAAAATTTTAACCAGGACCTCCTTCCAGAAAAGATTTCAATTATATTGTAAATATTACAATTAAACAATTTTTTAATAGAGTAATAGAGTGTAGGGAAAATAAATGCAGGAAAATCAGTTGTAGCTAAATGGATACATTCCATACAGCCTTTTTACCATGAGATTCAGAAGACCTCATTCTTAATTACATTAATATGATAGTTAAGTTTCTGAGCTATTTCTTATAATTTCCTATAATCAAAGCCCATAGAATGATGTCAAAACATCACTAAGGAAAAGTAAGTCTTTTAATGACCTTGGATGCAGGTGGGTTGGAGTGGAGTGAGGTTAGAGTGGAGAGTAAGGGTCACAATTGTATTTCAGGTGTCTGGTGTCTTACTGGCTTGACTATAAATATTATATTATAAATATATTATATTATATATTATAAATATATTATAAATATTATAGAGAATAAACTTCATAGCCTTCAAATTATATTCCATAAACATCAATTTTTTATGTTTTTTAAAAAATTTTTATTTATGAAATACTTCAAATGTGCAGAAAAAATACAGAAAATAATAATACTACCAACGTATTTACCATCCCCCATATCCACAATGCAGATTTTTAAAAACTAATAATAATTTGTAATATTTTTAATGTATTTTTCTGAAGGAAATAACTATTCCACCTAACAATTAAAGCCCACTAACTCATTACTGCTACTTTCCCAGAGGTAATCACTAGCCTGAATTTGATATGAGTTATTCCCATCTGTTCATGTTTTCTTACTTTTTCTACATTTGTATGTATGCATAAACAATTTATAGTGCTGTTTTTAAGGGTGTTTTATAAGTTTTATGTAACATTACTCAGTGGGTATTTTTTTACAACTTATTTTTCTTATTAACCATATTAATATAGAGAGGTCAAATTTATTTATTTTAACTTTTGTATAATATTAGATTTTATTTTAAAAGATCATTTTTATCCATTCTTCTAGTAATGGGTAACTAAGTTTTTTCTATTTTTTTCTAGTAACATTCTTGGGCATGGTTCCTGTACACATTAAAAGAGTTTCTCTATAGAAGATCAATGTAATTTAAATTGCTCAGGTCTAGAGTATGGACATCTTCAGTTTTACTAGGTATTGCCCAGTTGCTTTCAGTAGTATTTGTGTCCATTTATACTTTTGACAGCAATTCATAAAAGTTTCCATTTGCCCACATCTTTGCCAACACATATTGTTAGACATTTTCATTCTTTGCATTCTCATAGAAATTTTATTTTGATATTGCTTTAACATTTCTTTGATTAGTCTTTAGGTTGAATATTTCCCATGAATTTATTTGCTCTTTAAAGTTTTATCTTCTTTGAACTGTCTTTTAATACATTTCTCTAATTTTCTATTATTTATTTCTATTGCTTTATAGTTATTCTGTACATAATAATCGTTCTTCTGTTTGGCAGGTTGTTTTGTATTCTGTGTGTGTGTGTGTGGTGGATTTTCCCTGAACCGTATTTTTTATTTTAGTATAGTAAAACGTATGCATCTTTTTTTCTTCAGCATTTGTGATTTTGTATTTTATGCCCTTGAGAGAGATATTCTATGCCACTTATTTAAGAAACATTTCTCTGTCTCCAATGTCATAAAACTATTTTCTTATGCTTTGCAGCAGTGTTCATATATGAAATTGGTCTGTATTTTTTCTTTTTTTCTTTTTGTTTTAGTCAAATTTTGTTGTCAAGATTATACCTGTATTATTGTGTGAGTTGAGCATCTTTCCCACTTTTTCTATTCTTTGGAATCATTTATACTAGATACAGATTGTCTTTTTTCTAAGATGTGACAGAAATTGGCTACCTAAGTATTCAGAATTCCCCCCCCCCAACATTTCTTATAGAAAGTTTCAAACACATCAAAGTTGAAAGGATCTTAGTGAACACTTTTATACCTACCACCTAGATTCTATCATTAATATTTTACTCTACTTGCTTTATCACATATCTGTTCATCTGTCTGCCCCCACATTCAACTAGAACTTTTTGTTAGTAAGAAGATTTTAACTGTTAATTCTGCTACTCTGGGCCGAGCCCGTGGCGCACTCGGGAGAGTGCGGCGCTGGGAGCACAGCAGCACTCCTGCCGCGGGTTCGGATCCTATATAGGGATAACCGGTGCACTCACAGCGCTCACTGGCTGAGCGTGGTGTGGATGGTCTCAAAAAGGACTAATAATAATAATAATAATAATAATAATAATAATAATAATAATAATAATAATAATAATAATAATAATAATAATAATAATAATAATAATAATAATAATAATAATAATAATAATAATAATTCTGCTACTCTAATGTTAATGAATCAATTAGATTTTTTAAATTTTGTTATGAGTGGCTTTTAATTTCATTTTCAAAAATACTGGAATAAAGTTTTTAACTTGATCCTTATTATCTTAACTAGCTACTGTATTTGTAAACATGCCACATCTCTCCACTCTTTTAAACAAATAGATTGATATAAATAAACTAGCTTACAAAACAAGTCTCAGTGAATTACAACAAATCAATTTTAGACAATGTCTTCTGACCTCATTGTAAAAAAATTAGTAGTAATGGCAAAAAGTTCAAAACACCTACATATTGTTGAAGATTTAGAAAATGTTCCTATTAAATTTTAATACAATGTGACTTGTATATTATGTTGTCATGTATGTTACTATGTTGTATACCTTACTTTTCAGCACATTGAAGGTGCTCACAGCATTTATTGCTACCAAATGATTTGTGCAAACTGATATTCAATACACATTTTTCTTTTGTACTACATTTGTTCTAATCTCATTTTATGTCCTTTAATAAAATAAGGTAATACAGTTTTATTTTTATAGGTCCCGTGCTGGTTTTATGTTACTCATGTTATCATGAGCTGAACAAACACCTTTCAACCAAGCCACTCTGTGAGGTTCCAGAGTTCACCTGATTTGCTACACTCAGTACATGCCTCCCTTTACTTATTTCAACATGCCTAAAAACTGTCATCCCATCTGTTCTTGCTGTAAGATGCATGTGTCACTGATTTTTATTACTTAGTTTATTGGTCCTATTCAGATTTTTTGTTCTTTTTCTGATTCCAGAAAGGACTTGCTTGAAGAACATTTGCTGGACACATCTAATGACAACTGTGCGTTCCTGTAACTGGTATTGGTACCTTAGAAGAACATATTCCTCTTATAATTAGATGGATTTTCCCGAGATACTTTCCCCTGATGTTTAGAATCAGCAACATGAAGACTTCTGGACTGAGAACACTGTATTTGTGCTTTCTTCATTTGGTTAATCCTAAAAAGCTTATTGGATTCAGAGCTGCATTGAGACCTAGCCTTAATAAATATAGCTCACACTTACTGAGTTCTTATTGTGTAGCCAGCATGTTCCTAGGGTATTTATATGTACTTACTCATGCAGTTTGGATGTGGATATTTTATTTCAAAGTAGTTACAAATAGCACTTTTACCTTCATCTAACAGTGAGATATACTTGATGTTTGTCTCCCCAATATGTTTAAGGTGGAAAAACTAATTTAGTTCAGATTAAGCGTTAGCAGGGTTAGTGATAAACAAGCTTTCAGCATTTTCCTCTTGCCCTCATGGTTAGTATTAAGTTAAGATTGCAGCAGTACATTAGATTAGCATACTTTCTGTTATTATTTGCATAAACTATAGAGAAATGTGCAAAGTCAGCCAAATGTAATTTATTATTTGGCCTCTAATACACTTAAACTCTTGCTATTGACTGTAGAAGATTATAAATGATCCTAACAAATTTTTCTGTTATTTTCCTTTTCCATTTATTTGGTGCTATTTACAAAAGCTATATTCACTGCCTTTGCATGCTTATTTAATAGCTTACACAATGTTTAAACAGATGAGAGAAAAGAACATAGACAGTTCTTATACACTCTACAGAGACAGCATCTAGCCTTATCATGTTTTCCTGCAAACTTTCATTTCCAGAGGAGAATTGTTTCCTAATGTCAGTAACAATGCACTTGCACTTCCTGTGTTAGCTACATAATATATCTATAGGTCACAGAGCCAAAATATTCAGATTTCAACTCTATTTTGACTCAAATTCTTTAGGCTTGCCTTTAGTCTTCTCTATTCTGGGCAACGATTCCTTCTATCTAATCTCTACATATGATTGCCCTCAGCTAGGATCTGCACCAATTCCAGTCTCTTAAAGTGTAGTGAAGAGGACAGGGCACCTCCACCAACTGTTACTGAGGGAAAGAAGTAAATCAAACAAACAAAACATACAAAACCTTAACATGCATTGAAATCTCTTCTTCTAGGAGATTCTAATTTCTGTTACACATATGCTCACTTTGGAGAACTAGCTTACTAGTTAGTCTTTGAAATTTTCATTTTCCCTCTCCCATAAATATAGGCCAGGGTTTTCCAGCAATGGCATTGTTGGCATTTTAGTCCAGATAAATCTTTTCTGTGAGGAGCCTGTCTTGTGCATTGCAGGAAGCTTGCAACATCTCTGGCCTCTACCTACTAGATGCTAGAAGCAACCGTCCTTCAGTTGTAATAACCAAAAATACCTCTGGACTTCGCCAAATGTCCCCTAGGGGGTAAAATCACCACCCATTGAGAACCACTATTATGTATTATATTTAATTATAATTAAAACAATATTAATTCAACAGACAGAAATAATTACAGAAAGCAAGGTTAGCTATTATAACAAAATGTTTCAAAATCTTATACTTAATAACAAGTAGATTTTTTTTTAAATTGATAAGTTTGACAAAAAATATTAAATAATTCAGAATATGGGAATGGTGTTAATATGACCAAGCATGCTGCATTATAGCCACCAGGGCATAACAGCTAGCTGTTAGACATTTTGTATTATAATGATCAAGATGTGTTATTCATTCTTTCATTCAGCAACTTTGAAATGATTATTCTGCTCTAGAAATTGTGCAGAAAGCAGGAGACACAGAAATGAAAAAAAAAAGTCTTTGCCTTCAGGCAAAATGTTGTATGACAATTAGTTTTTCTGAGGATATAATCTTCACAAACTTAAGGAATATAGACACACTATGAAGTAGACATTAAATGAAAGTTTAATTATAAATTTTGTCATTATCTTAATTTTCTCCAACTACTGAGTATTTTTGAAGGTATCCATAGAAAGCAAAATTTCACTAATTTTAGTCAGTGAAAGAAAGATTGCTGTAAGTTATCAAAAATTATTTAGTAAACCCCCTTTTTTGCCTTTTCTATTATTCAAATCAAGTTAATAAAAATTTTCCCAGTTAAAAATTTTAGGCATCTGTTTTCATGAGTAGATAAAAATGATTTAAAATTGTTTTTCATTCGTTCATGTTCATATACATATTTCTTCAACTTCTGTATTTCCCTTAGCAATACATATTTAAGATATATTATGATAATACATATATTTCATTTACTTATAATGAATATTTAAAAATGCTATATAAAAGTAGTCCATGAATTATGTGCATTTCCTCCACTGTCTTCATCTGTTTTGTGCTGCTGTAACAGAATACCTGAGATTGAGCAATTTATAATAAATAGACATTGATTAGCTCACGATCGGAAGCCTGGGCAGTCCAAGATCAAGGGACCAGCATCTAGTGAGAGCTTTCTTGCTGTGTGATCCCATGGCAGAAGGCAAGGTGCTGGGGGGAGAGAGAGAGAGAGAGGGGGCCAAATTTGTCCTTTTGTAAGGAACCCACTCCTGCTATAACAGCATTAATCAATGATTGAGCCCTCTCATGGACTAATCACCTCTCATTCGTCCCCACCTTCAAACACTGTTACATTGAGGATTAAGTTTTCAACACATGCTTTTTGAGGAACATATTCAAAACCATGGTACCCACTGATATACATTGAGATCATTTCCAGTGTTGTCATATTGCAAATGATACCGCACTGAAAAGTCTCATCCATGACTTCTTGTGCACAAGTGTGAAAGCTTCTGTACAGAAGATATCTAATGCTATGTGCACATCTTTATCTTTATTATATATTGCCAAGTATCCCTAAAAGTACTTACACCAATTTCCACTACCACCAAAATGATTGACAATTTCCATTTACCCTCAATCTTGGCAACAGTCGATATTTTCAATTTTCTTATAATCTTGGCCAATGTGATGAATGGGCAATCACTATTTCATAGTTAAAGCTTGCATTTCCCTATTAATGAGAACTAATATTTTTTTTCTTCTTCCATGAATTGCCTGTCCTTATCTTTTCTCCGTTTATTTTTCTATTGAGTTGTTGGACTTCTATTTACTAATCTGAAAAATTCCTTCGTATATTCTTGCTGGTAGGCCTTTGTCACTTGTTTGAGTTGCATGCATATATCCTGTCCTGGTAAATGACTGTCTTTTCCCTTTGTTTATTTCTTTTCCATCAAATTGAAGTTTTTAGCCTTAAACCCTCATTAAATTAGCTTTAAATCCTTATTAATTTTCATCAAATTAATCTAATATTTTCCTTATGTTTTATTCTATGTGTATCTTCTTTAAGAAAAACCTTCCTTAATCCAGTATTATAGTTATTCCCTGCAATTTCTTCTTAAATGTTTAATTTTTGCTTTTCATGTTTGTTTTTAATCCACTTGTAATGCATTTTTGTACATAGTAAGAAATCTATTTTTACATTTTCAGTATGAATAAATGTATTGCCCCAGTAATACTATTTAAGAAGTCAAACATTTTCCCAGTGATTTGTAAAACCACTCTTCTCACATGCCAAATATTCTTACAAGAATAACCCTTGTGTGGGCCGGCCCGGTGGCGCACTGGATAGTGCGCTGCTGGGAAGCGCGGCGGCGCTCCCGACCGAGGGTTCGGATCCCACATACAGACCGGTTCCCGCTCACTGGCTGAGCGAGGCGTGGGAGCAACACCGAGGGTTGTGATCCCGTTGCCGGTCCCCGGTCCGGTACGGGGGCAACACTGAGGGTTGCGATCCATTGCTGGACACGGAAAAAAGACAAAAGACAAAAAAAAAAAAAAAAAGAATAACCCTTGTGTGTAAACTATATCCTTTCTTCACTGCCCCATTAGTCCCAGTTTTTTAAAATAGAGTTTTAATAGTTTTCTTGATAAACTTTATTTTTCAGAAAAGTTTAATTTGGGGGGAATTTATAAAGATAGTACAGTGTTCTCATATATTTTTCACCTAACTCCCTCTCTTATTAATATGTTACATTAGTATGGTATATTTGTTATAATTCATGAACAAAATCAGTACATTACTATTAACTCAATTCCACTCTTTAGTTAGACTTACTTAGGTTTTACCAAGTCATGTTTTTGTTCCAGAATCCCATCCAGAGGACCACATTGCATTTAGTTATCCTACCTCCTTAGGCTCCTCTAGGCTAACAGTTTCTCAGACTTCCTTTGTTTTTGATGACCTTGACAGTTTCAAGGAGCATCATATTAATCGTCTGTGTTGCTTATAACAAAATACATGGAATTGGGCAACTTATAAAGACAATGAAATTTATTGCTTCGAGTTTCTGAGTCTGGGAAGTTCAAAGTCCAGGAAACACAGGTGGTGAAGGCAGTTTCGGAGGCTAGGAAGTCTGAAGTCCAGGGAACACATCTAATGAGGGTCTTGGTGGTGGCAACAGTGACAGCAGGGTATTACACTGTGAAATGGTGGAGTAGAGAGAGCAAAGAGAGAGAAAGACACTCTCCTCTCACTTCTTTTAAAGCCCTCAGAACCATGCCCTTGACTGCCATTTTTAATCCATTCACTACTGCACAGTCCCACAATCTAATCACTTCTTCAAGGCTCCACCTTTCAATGACCATAATAGGATTTCCCACCCTCTTAACAGTCACAGTGGGGGCCAAGTTTCTAATACATGAAACTTGCGGGACACAATTCAAGCTTCAGTGAGTTTTGGGGGGACATAAATCAATCCACTACAAGCGTTGATCTGACATCTTATAGAATGTCACTCTACTGGGATTTGTCTGATTTTTTTTTTTTCATGATTGGAATGAGGATTTAGGTGTTTGGACCTGCTAGGGCCCCTGAACTGCTCTCCTCAGAAAGCTTCATTATGTGAGTAATAAAAGATTTCATACCTTCTTGGTTCATGTGTGATGTTATAAGCCTGACATCTGGTCCAAATTTTAGAAGAAGGGGGGCAGTCAATCCTGCCTCAGTGGGGTAGCCACAACAATTATGTTGCCATTAAAACAAATTTAGACTACTTTGAATTGAGGTTCTAAACTGTACCCTAGTGAATGGAAAAAAGTGAACATTGTTTAAATTTCTCAACAGTATGTCAATTATGAACCCTTGGTGATAGTTTTTTAATTGAAAAGTAATTGATTATACACATCCGTGGGGCAGAGTTGAACATCAATACCTGTGTACAATGTGTGATAATCAAATCCAGGTAATTAGCATGTTCATCATTACGAAATGTAATCATTCCTTGTGTCCACTAATCAATTCCTCGCTAACCCCTCTCCTTCTCCGCCTTTCCCACCTCTAGTACTCACAATTCAAATGTCTCCTTCTCAAAGTTCAATGCATTGTTGTGCTTGTTGGTTTTCTTTCTTTCTTTCTCTTTCTTTCTTTCTTTCTTTCTTTCTTTCTTTCTTTCTTTCTTTCTTTCTTTCTTTCTTTCTTTCTCTCTCTCTCTCTCTCTCTCTCTCTCTCTCTCTCTCTCTCTCTCTCTCTTTTCCTTCCTTCTATATTTCTTCTTTTCCATTTATGAGTGAGGATGTGCAGTATTTCTCTTTCTGTGATTGGCTTATTTAACATAATTTTCTCCAAGCTCATTCATGTTGCTGCAAACGGCAGAATTTCATTCTTTTTTATGGCTGAGTAGTATCCATTGTGTATATATACCACATTTTTCATATCCAGTTTGTTTCATATCTTGACTATTGTAAATAATGCTGCAATAAACATGGGAGTGCAGGTATCCCTTGGACATGATGATTTCCACTCCTTGGGTACATACCCACTAGTGAGGCTGCTGGATCATCTGGCCGTTCTATCTGTAGTTGTTTGAGGAAACTCCTTACCATTTTCCATAACAACTGCACTAATTTACAGTCCCACCAACAATGTAGGAGGGTTCTCATTTCTCTGCATTCTCATCAGCATTGTTCTTCTCAGTCTTTTTGATAATAGCCAGTCTAACTGGGGTGAGATTATATCTCAGTGTGGCTTTGATTTGCATTTCCCTGATGATTAGTGATGTTGAGCATATTGTTGTATATTTGTTGGCCATTTGAAAGTCTTCTTTTGAGTCTTTGTGCTGTGTCTGTCTGACTTCCCCCTGTAGTCTAACATGTTACTTTCCCTGTGAGCATAGTTATTATCTTATATTAAAAAAAAAAAACTTTCAAACTTTGCTCTTAATATTTTTGTATTCAATATATCTTGAATTTATTTTATGCTGCTGTAAGGAAAAGATATAGTTATATTTTTTCTATATAAATAACCAATTATCCCAATACTATCTGTTGAATGTTCTAGTCTATCCCCAATGGTTTGAAAAAGTCTGTCATATAAAAAGATTTCTTGTAGTATACCACCCATAGACTCCAGAAGAGGATCCTCTAGTTTAGGGTGCATGCTTCAAGGGGTCTAATCTGCTCTACCTCCAGCTCTGCACCTTCCTATTGTGAGAGAAAAAAGTCTGCAAGGCAAGAGACATGCCCACATATAGCTCATGCCCCAATTTTAAATGTACCTAATAATACTCTGGATCCCAGTATTTCCTGGCCAAACAACTCTGAGCCCACTTTACAGACACTGCACAATCTGTTCCCCTGAGGACAGACCATACCACTAACAGGCATATTTCTAAGCATGAGGGCTGGCCAAGTGGAGGCTATTTTAGGGGCAAGTGTAAAGGGTTTAGATGTGTAGACTGATGCTCAGGTGTTCACACATATGTGTGTACGCAACCCTGGGAATGGGAAGATCACAGGGGTGGGTTAAGTCTCATGAGCCTGCTTTTCCTGCACCACCACACATGGGCCCCTAATTGCACAACTGCCTCAGATCCCACAAATGTCAGGGGCATCTTGTGTTTATGTATGGTTCTAGGTTCTCTATCATGTTTCATTGGTCTGTTTGTTTAGTACTGTACTGATATCACACTGCCTTAATTAATATAATAAGCAATCAAAGGAAAATTCCCCTATCAATTTTGTTTAAAATTATTGTTGTTATTCTTGTCCTTTTTTTCTCTACTATAAATGTTTGGGTTAGCCTATCAAATTCCAATAAAAAAGTGTCTCCTTTAAACTATCACTTAAAACAATAACTTTTATTCTCTTTTTAATTTAAAAGTTCCCATTTAGCCTAATGTATAAATTTTCTTTCTCAAATTCTAATTCCTTTACCTTGGTTCTGTCTTAGCCTTTAAATCAGCAGTTCTAGACCAGGGGTATTCTGTCCTCCAGGGGACATTTGGCAGTGTTGGGGATATTTTTGATTGTCACAACTGGAGGGAAAGACCAGACTGCTGCTAAATACTCTACAACGCAAAGACAGCCCCCATAACAAAGAATTTTGTTACCCAAAATGTCAATAGTCTTGAAGCTAAGCAACCCTGCTCCAGATAAAACAGGGATGTGTAGAATTCATTATGATACATTATGACAAACATACACAAATAAGTATACATGTGTATATGGTTGCCTGTGCGGAGGTATATAGTAATCAGTATTTAGCTATGTATTTTCTTAGTCAATGCCATTCATTTGAAATAGCAGCTTACCTTGTTAATCCTGATCCAGTGCTCTAGAAACAGGTGACAACATGATTACCTTTGTTTTACTAATTCAGAGACACAGACACAGATAGATTAAGTACTTTTTCCATGTTCTTTACGAAAGAAAAACTGCTAATGAAAAATTTATTTCATAAAGTCTTCTGTTTCAACCATTATGTGATAGTTGATAATTTCTTCCTTTCTTCTGCTTATAACAGTTGGATTACTGTATTTCAGAAAACAATACACTTCCTACTTTTTAACATTCTGTTGAATTCTACGTACCTTATTCTAAGCAAAGAAAATAATCTAGTTTTAATACACATTTAAAAACTTCATTTGGGTAGGCAGAAATATTTTCCTACTTGAAGTAAAATCTAAGAAAACTTTCATAAAAGATTATGATTTAGTGATTTAAAATCCCCCAAAACACTAATTCTGTGAAAAAAATTACTAAGCAGAACAAAACAATGCCTTTAGGCCTTAAATTTAATATTTGAAAGCAAACTATTTTTCAATAATCCTGAAAATATTGTGACTAAAATGATTTATGATTTTTCAAGAATCATAAATTTGGATGTGGCTATAAAAGAATAGGTTATGCAGAAGACACTGGTCACAGGGCAAGTCCATTTTGCTTGCTTTCAGAGCTGCTGGAGTTAATATACTTGAGTATGTAAAGAAATGGTTTATTGATTGTGTATCAACAGTATGTGGAAAGATAGATTGATAAACACATATCTTGATCTAAGTGGGATCATATACAGTATTGAACAGCCATTTGTACTCTCTTTCATCCAAGCAATTGCTTTACACACTTTTTCATTTTTTCTACTCTCAGATCCCATGTATGTGTTGAAAATATCAGAAACACACTGAGAGAAATGCAACATATTCAATTATCTATTCATTCCTGTACATACAGAAAAGTAAAGTTCCTAGGAGTTATTTCAGTGAGGCAGGCCAATGTGACTGGTCCTGGCCAAAGAAATGTGAGTGAAAATGACACATGTCACTTCCAGGCTGAGGCTGTAAAAAACCCTGTGCAATTCTCCAGTGTCTCTTTGGTCCTATTGTAGCAGACCCTGAAACATCACGTGATGTTAGTTTCTCCCTTAACCAGGATCCTCAAGTGACACTGTGAAGCAGGGCTTGTTCTTCCTTGCTTTGAAAATGTAACATGATGCACAAATAAACCTTACCACATGAGGGCACTTCAAAAAGTTCATAGGAAGATTTGTATTTGCTTTTAATTGTATTTTTCCATGAACTTTTGAAGTACACTCATATTAAACTACTGGAATTTATGGTTAATGCTTTATCTCAGCATAATCTAGTGTATCCTGACTAATGCATATGGCAGTGCTTTCTGGCTGACACTACATAAATACTGGAAGAAAAGTTGGTTGCAACCATATTCTTTTGAAACATGATTGTCTTCTCTAAAAGAATGATAATAAAGAGAATACAGAACTAGTATAAGTTCTAATATTAGCACTGCCACTATTTTCTGATACTTTCACTGAATTCAAATTTATTTATCAGTTCATGTGTATAGATATTGTCTATATTTTTTCAGTTCCATGTGCCACTATTTCCTTACAATAGTAAGGTTATAAAAATTAAGAAAATGACTAATTTTAGGAAATGGTGAGCTCCTCAGAGAACGTACTAAAATAACATCACGACTTTTATCTAATGCTGATCTTACAGAGCACACACAAATCAATGAGTGATGGTTATGTAATTGTAGATCAATGAATTGACTATAAGGTGATAATAAATTGATATTATGTACCCTTCCTAGTTCTTTCTTGAATTCCCTCTCCTAGAAATGACGAAACACAAAGATATCACAATATTTCCCTAGGTCCTGAGCTAGCCTTCCCACCTACAAGTAAGGAAGATATACTTCTTAGGAAAATAAATAAATAAATGAATGAATGAATGAATAAATAGATAGATAAATAGATAAATAGATAGATAGATAAATAAATAAATAAATAAATAAATAAATAAATAAATAAATAAATAAATAAATAAATAAATAAATAAATAAATAAATAAATAAATAAATAAATAAATAAATAAATAAATAAATAAATAAATAAATAAATAAATAAATAAATAAATAAATAAATAAATAAATAAATAAATAAATAAATAAATAAATAAATAAATAAATAAATAAATAAATAAATAAATAAATAAATAAATAAATAAATAAATAAATAAATAAATAAATAAATAAATAAATAAATAAATAAATAAATAAAACCACTTTAATGCTCAAACTTACCCTTGCAGTAATAGGCACTAGGTCATAGTCATTTGCATTGCCAAAGTAATCTCTCCTTCCAAATCTAAAAGTAATGACAGGGGTACTGTATTTTTCATAATTTCTGGATGCAAGTCCTGGATCTAAAAATTACTAGCTTTATGATGCTGAACAAGTTACTTAATTTCCTTTATGTTCAGTTTTCTTAATCCAAAAACGAATTTATAAATATGTAATTCATGTGGTTGTGTCTAGTACTTAATAATTACTCAAAATGACTTGTTGATTGAATAAATACAAGAATGGATGTATAGATGGTAACTGTGAAGTTACATTGAAATAATGCTTATGAAAATTTTTAAGTGTTAAGTGGTATAGAGATTCAAGGTATCATTAAATGAAGTGTTTTGAAAACACAATATTTTTAATGTTTGTTAGATATGATTCTAAAAACTGATGGGATTAAGAGCACAGAAGAATTCTTTTGGACTTTACAAGCATTTAGTGGACTACTCAGAAGTTCCAGAAACCTTTTCCATAAGAAATTAACAAGAGAGAGTACTTGTGCCTCACCCCTTCCTATTCCTAGAGATGATTGTTCACAACATGCTTGAAGGTCCTAATGGGGTGGAGTTTCTGCACTAAAAAGATAAAGGTTGGCCTTTGTTTTTAAATCATGAATCAGAAGTAGTTTGAGAAGGGGTGGAGCAAGACCCAACTATAGGCTATCTACAAGAAACTCACTTCACCTGTAAAAACACACATAGACTAATAGTGAGGGCATGGAAAAAGATATTCCACACAAATAGAAACCAACAGTGAGCAGGAGTATAGCTTGTTGTTATTTTAATTATATAAATTGTATAATTATTAGATAAAATAAACTTCAAATCAAAAGCTATGAAAAAAGATAAAGAAGACATTATATAATGAGAATGGGATGAATTCAGCAAGAGGATATAGCAATTGTAAATACATATGCACCCAACATCAGATCACCCAGATATATAAAGCAAAAATTATTGGCTCTAAAGTGAAGATAGACTCCAATACAATAATAGTTGGGGACTTCAACACCCCGCTCTCAGTGTTGAACAAATCGCCTTGAAAAAAATCAGAAAAGAAACATTGGATTTAAACTGCATTATTGATGAAATGGACTTGGCAGACATTTATAGAACATTTCATCTAACAACTGCAGAATACATATTGCTCTCATCAGCACATGTATTATTCTCCCTTACTTTGTTATGGGCTTTTTCAAAAGGCTTTTTCTTCAGTAATTTATCCAGTCCTTATTCCATGCTAACTTTCTTCTTGGTATTACTGATACTCAAACTTCCTTCTTGGTGTAACTAAACTTGGACCATTGGTTGAATATTAATATTAAGTACTGGCTATATTAGTGCTGAATGCTGCCTAATTGAGGATGAAATGATATCTACTCTTCAGGAACTGTAGGTGATTCCTATAGAGTTCTCTTAATTTTCTTCCTATTGATGCTATTGTTTCTCAGAATAACCAATCATATTTAGCATTTATATTCAGCAGAATTTCTTCTATGTTTCTGCCACATGGATCATACTACTTCCTAGTTTCTAATATAAATGCAAGTTACCGTATTATTTTATATTCCCTTGGTCTTTTCAGTGGAAATATGGGAACATAAGAGAAAGATGCTTTTCCTCACTTCACTTCTCTCACTGAAGTTTACATGGAAGTCTTGCAATTTACTTTTCCATTTTTTAATAGAATTTAAAAGGCTACAACAAAGGCACCTTTCATTGCTTTATGGAAGTAGATGACTACATACATATATTTTATAAACCCACACACACACACACACACACACACACACACACACACATATAATCTTTAATTCCTAGAGCAACTTAGGTTCTCATCATATTTATGTACTTTTATTATAGATTTTTGCAACTTTGCTCACCTTGGTGGAATACCTACTATAGTTCTAAGTACTACAGCAGCAGATTTGCTATGTCCTTTAATAATATGTGTATTGCTAGAAATAAACATTGACATGCTATGGAGATGGAAACAAAAAATCAGTGTGAACAAAATATTCCCAGCAAAATTATCCAAATAAAGTTTATCTATTAAAAATACACCAGGGACAGCAAGACCTGAAATGGTGTTTTCATGTATATTTTATAGTTTGGCAAACTACCAACTCTAGGAACTTTTAATCATTATGCAAATGCTCAGTGTGAACCTTTCAGCTCCCATCATTTCTAATAGATTTTAGGAACCCTATTACTCTGAAGCATCTCACCAATCACTAGTTTCTCAAGCCTCCTTGCCCTTTGGGCATCCTAACTTGCAAACCCACAGCTACATCTGAGGAGGGAGAGTAGTATTTGAGAGTGACAAAAGTGGAAGTAAAGAGAGAACTTTATGCTATTCCCTTTTTTAAAGTTGAAATTTATAAGATTACAGACAAAACTTGAACTGAACACTGGGGAGGGAGGAGCCAACCTGGCAAAGGAAGTAACCATTCACAGGACCACCAGTTTCCTGAAGGGAAGAATCAGATAGATCATGTAAACTGTTGTGTTCCAGTTTCTAATGTACTGCTTGGCATAGTACTCTATGAGAATGAAGAAATCACTTCAATATTTTCTCTTTAAGGGTTCATAAAACCTACAAAACCTAACATAACAAAAATGTTTTATTGGACAGTCTTTAATAGATACAGGTAAAAAAGAAATATCTTAATTTAATGTCTATCAAATAAATGTAAAGTAAGTGTTCAAAAAGTGAAAAATAAAAATAAAAAAATTCTACTCTATTTCAAACAGTATGTTAAGTAGGTTCCATTGTGCACAACAACTAAGATTTTAAAACATTTTCAATGTTCCTTTACATTCATAAGAAGCATTGAAATAAACAGACCAAGTCATACCTCCTTTACTGCAATGGATCATGACATAGAGAGTTGCAGTAGTCCAAATTGATAAACTTAAAACCCTAAGGGTCGTATAACCTATGGTTAATTATCAATGATGGACTTTTTCTATGTTTCTGGTTCCTCTCCAGAAAAGCAAATTAAAACAAGTTTTAAAAACACAAAAGAAAACAAAACGAAATAAACTGTTAAGTACTAGTAAAATTTAAAAATGATAATAAAAAGTATTTAGTTACAATTTATCTGATTTGACACTTAACTACTTAGTCCATTTTCTGTTGTTCATAACAGAATACCAGAAACTGGGTAATTTATAAGAAAATGAGCTTGAGATTGTGGGAAGATGGCAGATTAAAAGTGCACAAGGCATGTTCTTCCTACAGAAAAAGACCACAACAGGCCCACTACAATCATCGCTGTAGTCACTAGCACCAATGTCCAATCCCAAGACCATTGCCCACCTCCCCACAGACTGGTTCATTCAACGCCTTGGGGTGTCCAATCCCAAGACCATTGCCCACCTCCCCACAGACTGGTTCATCCAACACCTGCCAGCACCTGCCCACACTGCATGGCCCATTTGTGCTGCCACCATTCTAGAAACCCCAGCCATGTGCAGGATGTCTGCAACAGACACCATTGCCAACGGACACCATTGTCATGCTTCTGCCACAACAGACACCCCAGCCATGCTGCCACAACAACACATACTCCAGAAATGTGCAGGAACCACTACTGTGCAGCCTCCCCAGTATGTGCAGCCCCTCTGCCACCACCACTCATCTGACTTCATTGACAAAAGGAGGGTCACCAGTGGAGCCATCAAAAAGAGGTTAGCAAGTACAGAACTGCGTCCCAGTGGCTCAACCCAAGCGGGAATTATACTGACCCCATGGTTGCACACCAGGGATGGGAGCTATATGCACAGTTCATGCAACTGCCTGGAGCCAGGGATAGATAAACATGGAGGCCCTGGGAGTGCAGATAGCCAACAGAGTACAGAAAAAGATTCCCATCCACCACCAACCCATTCCACAACCAAGGAATGCAAGGACTCAAGAGGAGCCTCTGCCTGTAGGAATGAGGAAGCCATTCCTATCCAGGGTGACATATTCAATTTAAGGAGTTTTAGCATACACCAATGTACTCATCAGGATCACAGAACACTGGCCAGTGTGCAAACAATCCTGCCAGGGTGACACACCCCAGCCAAAGAGCAATAAGGAACACAAGAGCTTCACCCAAGAACTTGAGAGATGACAGACTCAATGACCCAACACAGTGTCACTAACCTCTGCAAGGAGCTATTAAGTGCCCCAGTGCTTAGATCACAGAGGCAATAACATGCAACTCTGACATCAAATATGGCAGAAGTAGCCACACAGAGACTACCACTGCATCCACCTAGAACCAATACTAAAACATCCTACTCAATAGCCTATATAAAAGAAACCTATACTAGGGAGTCTTTCCCCTACAAAGCTTCTCCAAAGTAATAAAAAAGCAACTGCTCTACCAGATGACCTGACATCAACAGATTGATACTAGAAATATATATAAAAAAGAAAATATGACACCACTGAATGAATACAATAATTCTCAGGTACCAGGCCATGTTCGGCAGGAAATACTCAAAATGATTGAAAAAGAATTCTGAGCAACACTTTTAAGGAAACTCAATGAGAGGCAAAAAGTCTCAGTTAGATGACACAACAAAATGAGAAGAACTATCCAGGATATGAAGGAAGAATTTTGCGAGAAGAATGCAGCAGAGTTCCTGAAGCTGAAGAATTCATTCAACAACCCCCTCCCAACCAAGAGCTTAAGCAGCCGGCTAGACCAAGCAAAAGAAATAATTTCTGATCTCAAAAACATTCTTTTGAAATAACCCTTGTGGGAAAAAAAGATAAAAGAATAGGTTGGGCAAAGAGCATAAAGAAATATCATGATTTGTAAGAATGAATATGCTAATAGTAAATTTAAATTTTTTTAAATAAAAATAAAAAAATCACTGGGGTGCTAAAAAAGAATAAAGAATCTTTAAAAAGAAGAAAATCTACAAGAACTATCAGACAACCTTAAACACACAAACATATGAATGATGGGTATTCTGGAAGGGGAGGAGAAAGGAAAAGGCAAAGGAAATATATTCAATGAGGTAATAGCGGAAAACTTCCCAGGCATTGGGAGATACATAGACTTTCAGATCCAAGAGGCTTCCCAAACAGATTCAATACAAAAAGGTCCTCTCTGAGACACATTATAATCAAACTGGAAAACTCAAAGGCAAAGAGAGAATCCTAGAAACAGCAAGCAAAAGCATCAAGTCACCTATAATGGAATACCCATCACACTAACAGCAGACATCTCAGCAGAATCTCTACAGGCCAGAGAGAATGGGTTGATATATTCAAAGCACTAAAAGAAAAAAATCTGCCAACCAAGAATACTATACCCAGCAAGGCTATCCTTCGAAATGAAGGAGAAAGAGTGCATGTATTTCCCAGACAAACAAAAACTGTGGGAGTTCAATACCACATTCCCAGCTCTACAAGGAATCCAAAACACTATAATCACCACCATGAATACATGAGAAAGAACAAAACCCACTGTTAGAATATATATGCAAATGAGAAAGAGAAAGAGACCATATCTTCTGACCTCACGAAATCAATGAACACCAAAGTCAAACAATAGAAGAGAAATAAAGGAACAAACACTATTTAGAACAACCAAATGAAAATTAATAAAATGTCAGGAATAAGACCATACCTTTCAATAACAACCCTAAATGTAAATGGATTGAATTCCCCAAAATGTCAAAAGACATGCTGTGGCTGATTGGATTAAAAATCAAGACCAAATTATATGCTGCCTAGAAGAAACTCACCTCTCCTGTAAAGACCCCCCACAGAATAATAGTAAAAGAATGGAAAAAGATATACCATGCAAATGGAAGCCGAAAATGAGTAAGAGTAGCTATTCTCATATCAGATAAAAGAAACTTTAAACCAAAAACCATAAAAAGACACAAAGAAGGCCATCATATAATGATAAAGGGATATATACAGTAGGAATACATAACAATCATGAATATATCTGCAACCAACACTAGAGCACTCAGATATATAAAGCAAAACGTACTAGAACTAAAAAGATAGACTCCAATACAATAATTGTGGGGGACCTAAGCACCCCTCTCTCATCATTGGACAGATCATCTACGCAATGAATAAACAGAGAAACACAGGATTTAAATTATACTTTAGAGCAATTGGAGTTGGCAGACATATACAGAACATTTCACCAACAACTAAAAAATATACTTCATTCTCTTCAACACATGAAATATTGTCCAGGGTAGACGATATGTTGTGTCACAAATCAAGTCTCAACAAATTTTTAAAAATAGAAATCATTTCAAGTATCTTTTCAGAATACAAAAGATTAAACCTAGAAATCAATAACAAGTGAAAATCTGAAAACTGTACAAATACATGGAAATTAAACAATATGCTCCTGAACAACCTATTGGTCCAAGAAGAAGTTAAACAGGAAATCAAAAATTTTCTTGAAACTAATGAAATTACCATAAATACTTATATCAAAATTATAGAAAGTCTTCAAATAGACAATCTAATGTTAAACCTCAAAGAACTTGAAAACAAAAACAATCTAATCCCAAAATTAGCAAATGAAAAGAAATAATTAAGCTCAGAGCAGAGGTAAATGAAATAGAGACCCCCAAACAGATACAAAAGATCAATGAAACAAAAAGCTGATTTTTTGAGAAGATAAATGAAATAGACAAAGCATTAGCTAGGTTAAAAAAGCATTAGCTTAAAAAAGAAAATAAAGGACTCACATAACAAAAATCAGAAATGAAAAAGGAGACATTAAAACTGATACCATAGAAATCCTAAGTATCATTAGAGACTACTATGAATAGCTATATGCCAACAAATTTGAAAACCTGGGGGAAATGAATAAATTTCTGGATGCATACAAATTACCAAAACTGAACCAAAAGTAAACACAAAGCCTAAACATACAATAATGAGCAATGAGATTGAAGTTCTAATCAGCAGTCTCCCAAGAAAAAAAGACCAGGACCTGATGGCTTCACTCCTAAATGCTAACAAACTTTAAAGAATTAATACAAATATGTGTCAAACTATTCTGAAAATCTGAAGCAGATGCCATTCTCTCAAGCTCATTCTATGAAGCCAGCATCAACCTAACACCAAAATCAGACAAAGATATAACAAAAAAAGAAAACTACAGTCCAATATCCTGGATGAACATAGATGAAAAAATGCTCAACAAAATATTAGCAAATAGAATACAACAGCACATCAAAAAGATTATACATCATGATCAAGTCGGATTCACCCCAGGGATCCAAAGATGGTTTGATATATGCAAGTTGGTAAATGTGCTACACCACATCAACAAAACCAAGGACAAAAATTGCTTGATTATTTCAATAGATACAGAAAAATCTTTTGAAAAAATTCAACATCTCTTCATGATAAAGACGCTCAAAAATTATGTATAGAAGGAAAATATTTCAACATGTTAAAAGTCATTTATGACAAACCCACGGCCAACATCATCTTGAATGGGGAAAAGCTGAAAGTTTTTCCTCTAAGAAGAGGAGCAAGACAAGGATACCCACTCTCATCACTCCTACTTACCATACTAATGGAAGTATTAGCCACAGCAATTAGACAAGAGAAGAAATAAAGGGCATCCAAATTGAAAAAGACAAAATCTAACTATCCTTGTTTGTAGATGACATGGTCCCATTAATAGAAAAACACAGACTCTATCAAAAAATTCTTAGAACTGACAATTTCAGTAAAGTTGCAGGATACCAAATCAACACTCAAAAATCAGTAGCATTTTAACACTTCAATAATGAGCTAGCAGAAAAAGAAATCAGGAAAATAAGCACTTATTCAATAGCCACTAAAAAAATACAATATCTAGGAATAAATTTAACCAAGCAGATGAAAGATCTCTACAATGAGAACTACAAATCACTGATGAAAGAAATTAAAGAGGACAAAAAGATGGAAAGACATTCCATGCTCATGGACTGGAAGAATTAAATTTGTGAAATGCCCATACTACCCAATGAGATCTACAGATTCAATGCAATCCTCGTCAAAATACCAATGACATTCTTCACAGAAAAAAAAAAAAAAATCCTAAATTCATATGGAACAACAAAAGACCCCAAATAGCCAAAGAAATCCTGAGCAAATAAATAAATAAATAAATAAAGCTGGAATCATTATACCACCTGACTTCAAATTATACTACAAATGTATAGGAATGAAAACAGCATGGCACTGGCATGAAAACAAACACAGGAACCAATGGAACAGAATTGAGAACTTAGAAATCAATCCACATACATATAGCCAACTGGTCTTTGATTGAGGCACCAATAACATATATTGGGGAAAAGACTGCCTTTTTAGTAAACAGTTCTGGGAAAGCTGGATATCCATGTGTAGACAAATTAAACTAGACCCATACCTCTTAACACATATGAAAATCAACTCAAAATGGACTAAAGACTTAAATATAACACCTGAAACTGTAAATCTCAAAAGAAAATATAGGGGAAACACTATAGGATGTAGGACTGGGCAAAGACTTTATGAACAAGTCCTAAAACACACAGGCAACAAAAGAAAAAATAAACAAGTGGGATTATAACAAACCAAAAAGCTTCTGCACAGCAAAGGAAACAATCAACAGGTTAAAAAAGCAATCCTACAGAAATGGGAAAAAATATTCACAAACTATCCATCCAGGAAGAGATTAACATCTGGAATATAAAAGGAACTCAAACACCTTAATGGTGAAAAACAAGTAACCCAATTCAAAAATGGGTAAAAGAGCTGAACAGACATTTCTCAAAGGAAGATATACAAATGGCCAACAAACATATGAAAAATGCTCAACATCACTGAGCATCAGGGAAATGCAAATCAAAGCCACTCTGAGATATCTCACACCAGTTAGACTGGCTATTATCAAAAAGAGAATAACAAATGCTGGTGAGGATGCAGGAAAAGGGGAACCCTCCTACTTTGTTGGTGGGATGTAAGTTAGTACAGCTATTGTACTACTATGCTATTATGGAAGACAGTATGGAGGTTTCTCAAACAACTATAAGGAGAACTGCCATATGATCCAGCAATCCCACTGGGTATATACCCAGAGAAATGGAAATCATCATGTTGAAGGGATACTTTCCCATGTTTATTGCAGCTCTATTTTCAATAGCCAAGAGATGGAACCAACCTAAATATCCATTGACAGGAAACTGGATAAGGAAAATGTGGTATATATACACAATGGAATATTACTCAGCCATAAAAAGAACAAAGTTCTGCCACTTGCAGTCACATGGATTTGTATGGAGAAAATTGTAAGTGAAATAAGCCAGGCACAGAACGAAAAATACTATACTTCCTCACCCATAAGTAGGATCTTAAAAACAAACGAATAAATAAAAAAGAAGGAAACATACAACAATTACAATAATATGTTGAACTTTCAAAAGGTGAGAAAAGAACTGTGGTTACTAGAGGTTTGAAAGGGGGAGGAGGAGGGCAGCTAGAGTGAAATTGGTAAAGGATCACTAAGAATGATTATGTTCTGTAATGATGAATATACTAATTATCCTGATTTGATCATTACATATTGTACATAGGTATTGATATTCAACTCTATACTCCACAAATATGTATAATTAATTATGTTTTAATAAAAATAAATTAATTAATATGACCCTGTCAGTCTGAAAAAATATAGAAAAGAAAAAGAAATTTATTTCTTACAGTCCTGCAGGCTGGAAAGTCCAAGGTCCAGAGGGCCCATCTGTTGAGTACCTTCTTGTGAATGTGAACTCTTGGCAGAGTACTAGGCAGTGCAGGGTGTCACATAGCAAAGGCTAAGCAAGAGCCTTTCCACATGCTCATTTGCTCTCCTTGTAAAGCCCACACCAATTACAACTCATTAAAATATTCATCCATTAATTCATGAATGGATTAATCCATTCATGAGAACCTAGTCTTCACAATCCAATCACCTCTTAAAGTTCCCACTTTTTAAATACCATAATCAGATTTCCCACCCTCTTAACACTGTTACAATGGGGATCAAACTCCAAAACATGAACTTTTGGAGAACACATTCAAACTATAGCATTACTTGATTATTATTTTTACGTGTAGACCCATCTTACCAACTAGTTTATGATCTCTTAGGCCATTGTTGTTTAATACAAATATTGTGCAAGCTAAATGTATAATATTAAGTTTTCTACTAGCATTAAATTTTCTATTACTCTTTAAAGAAGCAAAAAAAGAAGAAGAAGAAGCACAAGCAGGTGCAACTAATTTTAATAGTATAGTTTACTTAACCCAAAATATTATTATTTCACCGTGTTGCCACATTTCAAGTGTTGAATAGCCACATGTGGCTATTGGTTGCCATATTGGATAGTACAGATCTAGATTGTAAAATATTGCAGAGATTTTGTATTCAGTGGTATATTCTTCTTGCCCAACACAGGGGCAAGAGTACTTACACTTTGCACATAGTAAGTACTTGATAAATATTGAATGAATTGCTGAATTGGTAGCTGTAAGAATAGCCTCCTGCTTGAGCTCTCTGGGATTCTTGGATACTTAGGTTTCATTAAGTTTGAGGGATTTGGGGCCATTGTCTGCAAGTATTTTTTCTACCAATTCTCATTCTTTTCTTATCGTGGGACTTCAGTAACATGGATGTTATTCTATTTGATATTGACACAGATAATTTTGAAGGACAGTTCATTTTTCTGCAGTCTTTTCCTTTATATTCTTCTGGATGAAAATGTCTGATATATCTTCAAAATTACTGACTCATTCTTCCACCATCTCAAATCTTCTGTTGATCCCATATGCAATAAATATTTTGTTTCAGTTATTGTACTTTTCAAATCTAGAATTTGCATTTGTTTTTTTTTAATAGTTTCAATTTCCCTGATGAGATTGTTTATTTTATCCTTTATTAAGAAAATATTTTTCTTTAGTGATTTTAACATATTTTCCATAACGTTTTAAACATTTTTGTAATGTTGCTTTAAAATATTTTTTTACTAATCCAATCTGTAGGTTGTCTTATTAGGGGCAGGGCCAGAGAAGTTGATGGCTGTTTTTCTTGACCGAGTCACAATTTCCTGTTTCTTTGCATGCTCAGTAATTTTTTATTATACACTGAGTTTTAGGGATACTATGGATTCTGTTATCTTCCTGTGAATAGTACTGCTTTTTTTCTAGTAGGAAGTTCAATTGTAAGCCAATTGCCTTAAAATTGAGTAGGCTTACTTTTACATTTTGTTTGGCATAACAGAGAATGACAAGGAGTTTCCCAAGACCCTCTAATTTGGTGGGTCTGAAATTTAAAGGTTGTTTCCCCAATTCCACTCTTCCTACCCTATGAAACACTTCTGTGCAACAAATAGCAGAATTTACTTGTTAAAACACCAATGAGACCATACACTCTCCTGCTTAAAACTCTTCAGTATCTTCTAATGGCTGTGAAAATTTATATAATCTATAATATTATCTAATATAGTCTATAAGCTTGGAGTGATTTGGCTTCTCCCATCTGTTCAACCTCAACTCCTCAACTCTTTCATTCATTTCCTTCCCACCAGGACCTTCTTTCATTTCTCCAAAAAGGCAAAGCTTATTGCTGTCTCAGAATTTTTTTTTTTACATATATCTCCTCCAGACACTTGTATCATTAGATTTCAACTAAAATGTTATCTGCAAGGTTTTGCATAACCTTCCCAAGCTCTCTTCAGGCATCCTTAATTACATTGCCCTGCAATGTATAATAGCAATTATTATTACCTGGAATTAATTTGTTTAGTTCTTTGTTTTTTTGTGTGTGTCTCCTCAAACTTGAATATAGATGCCATGATAAGAGGAACCTCATCTGTTTAATATTCCTACCACCTAAAACAGTATCTGAATTACTGTGAGTGATCAGTGAATATTTGCTGGGAAAAAAAAGAATGAATAAATAAACTTCTCTCACCTTGAAAATTACCCATACTTCAGATATGTATCACACAATACAATATATATAGCCAAGTATACATTTATTATGGTGTAGATGCACAAAATACATGAGTATGAGTATATATATATCTAGATACAGACACACACATAGTTTATATTTGAGAGTGTGTGTGTGTGTGTGTGTGTGTGTGTGCCCATGTGTGTGCTTAGAACTGGCATGAAAATTAGCCTAGCTTTAGACTTGAAAACTGGCAACTATCCATAAAACCAAGACATCAACATTAGAATTGAATTATCTCCCCCTGCTGTCCCATGAGTCTTGCCTCATTCCAAAGGAGAATGATGGGGTATTTACATTTTTTGAAATCCTCATATTGGACTCTGCCATAGTTATCTTTCATTGTTGAAGCTCAAACAAATTAGGGATAGAGTGGAGGGATATTCCCCTCTCTGGAGCCTGGTTATTTCTGGATTTATTTCTGAATGTCTCAAGCATCCTGAGATCTGCAAAGTGTGAGGGGACCCTTGCTGAAGTGCTGTTAACGATCTTATTTGGGACACATCCTCCTACTAAAAAAGCAAATTTGGATTTGTAAGGTATGGCCCAGAATCCTGAATAATTGGGAAATGCTGACTTGGGATAAGGATTACCTCTCCCTGCTCACCCAGAACTTGCTGGTTGAGGATTTGTCCTCAGGTGCCTGGCTTGTTCCTGACTCACCTCTGGACCTTCAAGTTCACCCTGAGGCTATGGTCACAGTGTTTCTGTTTAGTTTTAGGCACTGTTTTATTTTTACACTTCAGGGGTAGCTTCACTAACAGTAAGAATTCAGGGATCTGAGCAATATCTCAGTTTGGTAGAAACTCTTGGTCATCTTTAGATCTGCACTGGCTTCATGTATATGTCTATTTCAGTAAACTGCACTTCACAACACCCGGCTGATTGCACCCTGTCATTGTTTCCTAAGCTTAAACACATAGGTAGGGCACAAGCCAGCATTTCTCTCTAAATGTAGGTATATTTTTACATGTGAACCCAGCAACTACACCCCTTGTTTTATCCTCTTTCTATGACTGATAGACATTCTTTTACAAAACTCGAGGTGGACATAAATATTTCTTAATGCTGGGCCCTGCTAACTATCCCATTAACCTAAGTCTCTGCTTAGCTCCCAAGGTCTGCAACCTCTGCTGCAATTCAATGCAAATTCTAACCATAAAACAATGTCTTCTTCCCTCATCCCCAACACAGTGATACTTATGAAACTTCTGGTGGCAAACAGCTAAGTAGTGTATCCCAAACCTACTTAATCTCAGTCTCCATGGGACCCAGTCTCAGCTACCTGGTCTCAGTTGAGTTTTTAACTTTTAGAAAGTGTGACAAAGTTCTATTGATTACAAGTTCCCAATCTAATTATGAGTGCTGAAGACCTTGGCTCCCTTTCCAGGAAGAACTCAAATTCTCCAATACATTGGGTGCCTGAGGATGGAAGATAAAAACTAATTTCAAGCCTACAAGTTTAAAGTTTCTTATACTCTTTCATTCTGGATATCTCACATAACGCTGCCTAAATCCAATTCTGCTATATTGAAAAAAAAATAGAAATATAGACTAGAAAGTTTGAAATATACCCTTTTTCTGAAAGAAGTGAAGAGACCATCAGCCAGAGACCAGGGACTGCCAAATCTCATTTTCTGGCATATTCAGTGTACAGTTCAACTCTAAGTTCCCCATTTATACCCCAAGAATTGCTTTAGGATCCACAGTGGAGAGTGAGCCTTTAACCAAAAGAGAGCAAATCTCATAAGGCTACTATATTTCAAAAGAGATTCAAGTATGCATTTGAAAAGAAGAGGGGCTAAAATTATCAGAAGAACAAAAATGAGATTGACATTGAAGGTCTATGAAGAGGCTTTGATGGTCATTCAAGGGAGTAAACCATAGGGATATTTTTAAGTTGAATTTTTGCCTTTTAGAGAGTGTGACAAAGTTCTATTGATTATGGAACGGTTGATCTCTTCTGTTCTCTGTCTAATACATCAAGTTGCAGGTGTTGCATTCTGGCAGTAGTTGTAATTCCTATTTCAGGCTAATTTATAATCTCCTTTTTATTCTAAAGTGGTTGTCTTTCATTCTTTTAAAACCTCAGAAAGAGCTGCAGGCAGGCAACTGAAATCACAGACCTTAAACTTTTTTAGTTTTTAATTGACACCAAACATGGTATGAACTTATCAGATGCAACATGTGGGGTAATGCATAGGGTAATTAGCTAGATTTAACCATTCCATAGATCTTAAATCTTAACATGGTCACAATAAAACTGGGTCACTTGGGGTCGCACACACCAGAGATCTGTTTAGCTATTTCTTTTTCTCATTAATTTTCTACTCTCTGACATAGCTGGTCAAAAATTGGACTGGTTTTCTGAAAAACAAACAAAAAAACAAAACAAAAACAGTCTCCTTGGAATTCCTCAACTTGAATGTACGAAGAGTTTATATTTTGGTCATACTGAGTCCACTGCAAAGGCTCACCTTCCTTACCTCTTAGGAAATGTGCAGAAATCTATTCCCTTTCTTTGCCTCCAGGCCACTCTGAATCGTCCAGATTAGAAGTATTTTCTCCTCACTCAACTTTATTCATAACAGCATATTTATAAAGTAACCATTTTCTCTTCTTTTTCTTTTCCTTATTTATTTATTTATTTATTTTGCAGCTACTAATTTCAGAGAATTATATGGGTAAATAAATAAGTCCAAAGATACAAAATTGAATTCTAAACTTTCATAGTTAGTGTTCCCAGCTCCTAAGTGAATTACAAAGTTCAATTTCTGACTTGGGCTTTGTAGGCTCCTGGAAGGCTCTCTGTTACATGGTTTTGGTTCTCAGAGAAGTGAAGTTCACTGGTCACGAAGGCAGGCTCTGAGACTCCTAGCTCCACGTTCACCAGCAGGTTGCTTAACCGCACCATGCCCCATTTCTGTGTGACAGGTGATGATCAGTTGGAGGTATGGCAGCAGGAGAGCTGCTTGGCTGCCTGTGATGCTGTCCTGAGATCCCCCTCATCCCCATCTGTCTTTAAGATAGAGCCTCAGCACCAGGTTCACCTGAGCACACTGCTTCCTGCAGTCTTAAAGATTCTAAGGCACTATTGTTCACATGAAAAAATCTGGGGCATTCTCAGTCTATAGTTATTTTTTTAATGGATGAGGCCACTTTAATTTTACCCAGAACGGTTCTAAAAAATTGATCAGAAAGTAAAAGAACCATACGCAGAATAATCCTGATGTTTCATATGTGATTTTTTTAAAATATAAGGATGAACATCATATAGACATTTCTTAAAAAGAAAAAGCTAGAAAGTCGTTTTCCCTCGATTCAAACAATTTAAAATTTTATTCTTTCAGGACTTCTAGGCACCCTGGAGGAAAAAGTTGTAAGACTTTCATTTAAAGTTTTCATATTAGTCAAAAGGAAGTAATATAACTTTCTTATTTCCTGAAAATGTTTTATAAATTATCCTTTTTATTATATGAAGACCTTGTAAAAAAAATAAAAGTTAAGATAGTTGGAAACTAGCTCACTTACATTCCTCTTCAGAGCATACATTTTTAGTGCCCTGCACAATGTCTTTTCTGTTCCAGATTATTTTTAGCAAAAGTTTTTTTGATTTGATGTATAATTTAAGATACACTTATAAACTATTTCTACTTTTAGACGACATATAGACAGACTTCCAAAAACAGTATCATCAACAAATGGTTAAATGACAATTTTTCAATAGTAAAATATAAGGCTATGATTAATGGCCATTATTGAAATGTCAAAATATGAAACACTCTTTTCACCTTCTGTAGTCTATGACTATCCCATTTGGAAGAGAAGTATATCCTTCTTAGATTGCCTTTGATTTACAAATTTTCCAAAGTTCATTTGAAATTGGATATGCTCCAGCTTTCTGTTTAAGTGAAGTTCTCTCAGAAATTAGATTAAGATATCAGATGGCTGTTTGCCATGGGCCTTTTCAAAAGCAATGGCTATTCATTGTGCTTTTTAAATCAATCCAACTCAGTGGTGTCAACCTCATCCATAAGTTAGAGTCACCTGTAAAGGCTTAATTAGATTTTTAATATGTATTAATAGAGAAGGAGCCTAGACATTTTAATTTAATTTAGCTAAAGTGGGGTTTCTGTAAAGAGCCAAGGTTTGCACCATTGATTTTCCCTTAAATGGAAAATTGAAAAGTCAGGGGAAACTGTAGAACCAGGAAAGTCTGTTTTCTTGTTAGTTTATACATTTTTATTCCATGAAGGATTTAAGGTTAACCAATGGTGCAAAAGTTCCTTATCGCCTTTCATATGTTTGCTATTACTATCTATTTTCTTAAATTTGGTTTACTCAAATTTGTGTGGAGTCTTTATTTTTGAGCAAGCACAGAGGGGAGACAAACATAACAGAGAACTTAAGGATGAGCTATCTCACTTTAGATGTGACAAGCTTCCTTACATGAAGATACAAGAGAGCTCTTCATGATACCAGAGCAGAGGATCTGGAGAGGCCTGATTTGAGTGGTCTGAGCCCGCCCCATCCTCTAGCAGATTCTTAACTTTGCCACAGGAAAGAATTCAAGAGCAGAGTTACAGTAGAAAGTGAAAGCAGGTTTAATGTAGCAAAGTTAGGAACACAAACTTCACAGAAAAAGTGCAGCCTAGCTCCAGAGACAGAGAAGTGTCCACACCAAGCTTAATACAAAAGTAAGAAATATACCCTTAGAGTTTAGTACAAAGTGTAGGCTGGTTCAAGAGACTGAGCAGCTGCCCATTAGACGTAAGTTTATCATAAAAGTAAAGCATACACACCTTGCCGGCAAAGTGCTGGTTGGCCCCATGAGAAGTGGGCAACCACCCTGCCATCTCCTGGGATTCAACTTTTACAGTTTTGCTATCTGATGCATATTCAATGCTATCTAATGAATATCCAACTAAGGGGGCGGTTCCCAGTTATGTAACCTAGTTTTGCACATGCTCAGTTAGTCTCTTAGAGCATGCTCATTGGCCAAATTCCACCTCATGGAAAGTGCAAATATATTTGATGCTCTCTAGCACCTCCAGTGAAAGGTCATTTGAGGGATAAAGTCCTTTTTACTGAGCAAGCTTGGCTACTGAGATTACATAAGTCTTCCCCCTGCAGTCTCAATTTCCACGTTCTGTTGCTGAAAATGGGTGCTATTGGTCACCGTACCTTAGGACTCAGAGGCAGGGCTTGAGTTCTATGGGAAAGGTTTGAGACCCAGCGGAGTGGCCTGAAACCTGACCCCAGGGAGACTAAACACCTTCTATTTCATTTAGACTGTCAGCTCAGGATTTTATCCAGGAGGGTCTGAGGGCTTGTAAAGGGTGACATGCCGCAGAAAACACCATGCTTCTGTTTCTAAAATTGAAGGTCTGGAGAGGTTATGTAGGATTCTTTGCTGATGAAGAAAAGGATAGAGGATCTCAAAAAGCAAGCGATTGACAATGCTAGGAGATGTGGAAAGCCTGGGGAGAAATATTTAAACCCATACTCACTGTTTCCCAAAGTATTTGAGTTTGGTAGCATTTTGCTTTTTCAAATGACACATTTCTGGCAACTTGCCCCAAATTTCTGGCCACCTCCCCCGCACCTAGTAGATAATAGATGCTCTGCAAGTATTTGGGGAATTGATTAGAAAAATGATAATAATAAAATGATTGAGTCCACAAGAAAAGAAGCCTCCTTTGATAACTTAAAATCATGAGCAAATAATTGTTCTAATTTAACAAACTGGTCATCTATGTACATAAATTACATAAAACATCCTTTTCGAAAGACCAACAGAACCATTGGCTAAAAGCTGATGTTGAGAAAGAATAGCTAATATAAGACATGGAGCTAGAAAAAAGAGGGTCTCATTGTGTTCAATGTAAAACTGCCCCAATTGAAATTTATCACTGGGACCTGGATGCATAAGAGAAGTTTGTTTGTTTGTTTGTTTCAGACTACTGTGTTTAAGAGACAGGAAAATATCTAATATACATTAAAAAGATGTAGCTTAGATATCTAAATTGCTTAAATACTTCAGTGAGTAAATTCTAAGCCTCAGTTATAAAATTTCAATTATGGGAAATAACCTATTTTCAGATAAAGCTAAACAGATAAAATGATAACCTTTTTCTTTCTATATGAAATTAAGCATATGGTCCAAGGGCAGATATATACTCTCCATGGTCCCATTGAAACCCATACTTAATTGCTCCACTTCTTTCTGTTACGGTTCTAGCAATGGATTGAACACCAGTCAATGTTAGCTACTGACTCCTGGGGACTTCTGAAGCATGCATGCTGACTCTGTAATTAAAAGCCTATGCGAGGAAGCAACTGTCAGCTCAAGCTTTACCTCCTACCGTTGGATGTCTGTCAACTCAAGGATTTATTTTTTTAATATGAGGAAATTTCAGTTGCCATCTGAAATAAATTTTTTGATGATTCAAGCAAACATTGGATCCCTGCTGATTAAATAAGAAAAAATACAAAAAAAATACAGCATTGCTTTGGATAAACTCCTTTCATATTGTGAAAAGGATTTTACCCAAGAACTCATATATCTTAAATGTTACCTATTCCCATTTTTTAGACAAAGGAATACACACACATAAATATGGATATGTAAATAAATATGTTCTAGGTTTAGAATTTATAGAAGAACACAGAAAAACTTATGCTTCTCTTATCACCAAATCTATTCTTACGAGCACAAAAAAATTCTTAGTAGGGAAATGGCATGAAGTTTAGTTAAAGATGATGCTTATTCCTTGTGAGCTGTAACAATCGATCAAACAACAATATGCCTATCCTGGCTTCATGCCAAATTAGCAGGCTAATATTTTTTGATTTGGAAAATAATAGTTGACGTGATATGAAAATACATGCATGGTCATATTTCTTTACTGATCTCATTCACGTAAGTTTAATTATGCTTTAGCTACATTTATTTATAAACACTCAGCCTATGATTTTGACAGTGACTTAGTCATGGTAATAGTTCATTTCAAAACTTGGCCCACCCATCAACTAAACTCCAGGACCCATCAGTGGTTTCTGGGAGTCCCGTGAATCTCCATTACATTCTTAAACGCTCCTCTAATAGTGTAAGACATCACTGCTGCTCCACAATATTCCTTTCCCTTGTGGTCTTCCTTAGAAAGGACCGCTGGGACCATGGGACAATAACATTCTCACAGGGCTGTGTCTGTGTCATTTCATGTGTTCTTCCTAAAAATGGTACGTTCTTCTTTTGTGTGCATCCCTTCTCCCATTGGTTTGGCTGGAGACATGCATCACACACCCTCTCTACTTCTTTCTCCACTCCTCCTTCCTACCTGAGCTCTTCTGGCACATCGTCCTTCTATTTGTCATAAGCAGAAGGCCTCATGCAAACCAATTCCTTTAAAGAATATCCCAAAGGGCTTATTTGAACCTTAAGTCACAAGGAAGTGTAGCCCCCTACACATTTATTCTTTCAATGGAATTTAATAAGACCTTTCAAATTTTCCAGGGTATCGTTAAAAATAGCTATATAGGATGAAGAGTAGTGACAGTATGTTAAGGCAGATAAGCTCATTAAGGTAGGAGAAGCATTAAGCTCACTCCCCTTCCTAAACTAGGTAAGTGGCAGTAGGGCATACATGTGTGGTTATATTCAATACCTGCTTTTCTAAACTGCCTGCAGATGACTTTCCTTATAAATATTAACAACAACAATTCTGTCTTTATTTCACAGTATTACAAATAAATTTAGAGGTCTGTTTGAGGAGTGTACTCAATAAATCCAGTTAACAGCTAATAACTCTCTGAGGTCACTCAATTGCTAAAGAAAGTGGCAGATTCTAACTTTTTATTCACAGGCACTGAAATAAATTACTACATTTTGATTCCACACAGCTAGAGGTAGAGATTACTAAAGACACTAAACCCCATTTACTAATTTCTTTCTTCCACAATTGATAATTGTGCATTTTTTACATCTCTACCATATCTAAGAAACTATGATAGGTATTTTGATGCATTAAAAAAAAATAGTCATTGACCTGAAGATATGTACCATCTAGTTTTGGGAAGGAAACCATGGCTTAGGAGGATCTACAGATATGGTCTAATATTTTTCTGATTATTTTCCTGAAGAATTTTATTTTTTATGTTAACAAACAATATTCTACAAATATTTATTTTCTATCATGTTTCAGGTACTGCTGTAAATATATATTGGGATACAACAATGAATAATGCTTGATCCCTGACTTCTAGTAGTCTATAGCCTTGTATGGAGAGAACAAACTGTTAATAAAATGGCAGTGAAGTGCTAGAGAATTGTTATATAGAGGCCAATGGATATGCAAAAGGAAAAAATCAATTATATTTGAAGGAGACAAAAAGACTTCATATCAGAGATATGAAAAGTGTGAAAAGATTAGTTGATATCCAGCATGTACATTGGAGAGGGGCATGACATGAGACCATGAAGGTGAAAAAATCTGAGAAAGCAAAGGCCAGGAGAATGAAAAAGTTTGGCACATTCCATGACCAAAATTCAGAATAGCTGGGGCAATATATATATACGTATTTACACACATACACACACATTGTTTTGTAAAAATTATGTATGTTCACACATATATATGTATATATGCGTGCACATGTATGTATGTGTGTATGTACATGTATATATATATACAACTGTACATATACATTGTATGTATCTGTGTGTGTGTATGTATATACACAAGGCCATCATGTAAATGTTTGTCCCCCCAAAATTCATATGTTGAAATCTAATCCTTAATCCTTAATTAAGAGATGTGTCTTTGGGAGGTAATTAGGTCATGAGGGCACAGCCCTCATGTATGTGATTAGTTCCCCTATAAAAGAGGCCCCAGATAACTGTCTTATCTCTTCTGCCATGTGAGGACACAGCTAGAAGGCACTTTCTAGGAGGAAGCAGGCCCTACCCGGACACCAAATCTGCTGGAGCCTTGATCTTGCACTGTCTATCCTTGAGAAAGGTGAGAAATGAAATGTCTGTTGTTTATAAACTACCCAGTTTATGGTGTTTTTGTTATAGAGGCCCAAATGGACTGAGATATATACATGTATACGAATATAAAAATCATGGATTGGGGAGGGTGGGAGAAGGAGCAGCAAAGGAATGCAGCTTGAGATAGGGTTAAACAAAAAATAGACTACATCGTGGGAGAGTTTTGTGTGACTTGAGATATTTTGACTTTGTATCTCCTAAGCTAAAGTTTCCCAAATAGTGCATCATGTCCAACTGACATGCTGAATTTGTGACAGGCACACATTCCAAAAATAACACATCTCTGGTGTGGCTGAGGGGGTGGCTGACGGGGCAATAAAAGCCACCAAGCTGGTCACTCTGGACAGGTAGTCACGTCACATATCCCCAGCATATACGTCATTTCCTGTGTGTGGCATGATAAGGGTAAAAGTAGAGACATATTCCTCTAGGTAGTAGAGCGATTTTAAAACTTTTAAGCTAGTGAGTTGCATGTAATATAGAAGGATCACTAGGAATTGAAAATTTGGCAAAGATTTTCATGAAAGATATTGAAAATTCAAAGGCCAAGTACAGAGCTGAGAATCAATAACAAGAAGATAGAATTAATACCTCCAAAGAGGTAAGAATTTAATACGCACATTTTTGCTTTATTGACCACGAGAATAATGATGCCTTTCATGGAGTTCTAGAATAAAAGATAAGAAAGAACTTTTGTAAGAAGGATGAGATGAATTTTAAAGTCCCTGCATGTGAAATGCCAGTAGAAATATCAAACATTACCGTTAGCAATATGAGTACTTAAAATCAAGTAATAGAAATTATAGTTACTGTAATTATCCTGGTTCAGTTAGAAACTGCCCTGGCTGGGAATAACAAATATATGAAAAAGTGGATTAAATATAATAGGGATTCTTTTCCCCATGTAACAGGACAAATCTGAAATTGGATATTCCAGGGCTTGATGCATCAGCTGGATCAACAATCCAGGCACTCTGGGCCTTTCCACTCTACTGACCTTTCTGGTGGTTTCCAACCTTAAGGTCAACACAGGGTCATAAGATGGCTGCTGTAGTTCTAGCCAAAACATCCACATTTCGTGAAGGAAGAAGGAAGAAGAGAACAAGAAAATATTATGTTTGTTGAGTCTAGACCTTCTTTTAAGGAAGTTTTTCAGAGCTCCTATCCAATAACTTCTACCCAGTGGTCATTGGTCAAAACTGTGACACATAGCTTCTTTTATATGCAAAGGAGTCTGGGAATGTGATTTTTTGTTGGGCACATTGCTATCCCAACTAAATGAACATTCTATTAGAAAGGAAAAAGAAGAGGTTAAGTACCAGCTGCATTGCTAGTGGTCCCTGGTATTCAACCTACATAGAGTATAAAGGAGAAAAATCATTTGAAGGTTTTAATTTGAGAACACACTACTCCACAATTACATGGTTTTTTGCACTTTCAAAGCACTTTCTTCTACATTATCTCATTTGATTTTTATAACAACCCAGTGAAATTGGTGGACAATAATGCTTTCCCAGTTATCTTAAAGAAGCAACAGAAACACCAAGGACAGGAAGCAGTGAAAATAAATCTAGAAGCCAAACTTTATAAGATCAGGGCTTTTGTCAGGGTAACAAGGAACAACACTGATTGATTTTTAACTGAATGACAGAATGTTTTTAATGTTCCATTGGCCCAATTTCTCCACCCTTCAGAAAGAATAGGAAATTACAGTAGTTTGTTTTTAAGTTGATAGAAAAAATGACTCTAAATCATTCAGACTCCAACATTAGGATGGCATCACTATGACCCTTCAAATGGATGCTAATTACATACATTTGGGGGTAAGGGGTGGCAGCAGAATGAGCGGTCAGACAGTTTCTCTGTTCTCTCTCACTCTTTTATTTCCATATCCTCCTCACTGTGATGTACATATGTTTCGTGAAGCAAAGACTTTGCTTGATTCATAACATGTTCCTGTGAGACTCACTGGAGCATGTTTATTGTAGATAGTCCATTCTGAAGAGACTGCAAAAAAGAAGCCTCTTGCTTTGAAGAATCTATCATTATCTGGTTATGGGAACTGTCAGCCACCCTTACTTCAGAGACCTTGAAACTTACCTTCAGAATGGAGCTGGACCCTGTAGGAGTGTCAGAAGGCTAGAGAAGACAGAGGATGACCTGGAGGAAGATGGGGGCAGGAGACTAGAGGAAGAAGGCATCCCCACAGGAGGCCAACCTTGTACACTACAGAAAGGCAATTTGATGTAAAAAGTAAAGTTGCACTAAGCCATGGGGCTCCACATGCATCTGAATCAGCTAGGCATGAATGTATTTTCTTTCTCATAATGAACTGTACCCAAATTCATTTCTAGATGTTGTGAACAGGAATAAATCCATTGATCGAAATAAAATAATACATTCATGTAAATAGTTTCCAAATATTATTTGCATTATAACATTTGCACTAGTGGTCACCACTCTTTATTAATGCCTCTTTTTTTATAGTTCTGCACATCATAAGAAAATAAAAGTATTGACATAACCAAAATATATCTATGTATATATATATAGAGAGAGAGAGAGAGTTTTGCAAGCACAAATTTCATTTGAAGGATAAAAAAGAAATAAAAGGTTGGAATGTTTCACTCTCTTCACAGACCTCGGGACCTGGGTTCTTCCTGGTTTTCCACATGTCAACTGTACTAATCTCCAGGTTTATGGTTACAGCCACATTGTTGCGCTGCTTTTAAGATCAGAGGTCCTTTCCAGCTGACAATTAATTTAAATATCTTGGTATAGCTGAGGGAGAGATCTTTAAACACTTCAAGATTTGAACTCATGACAACATAAGGAATCACAAGATGAGAAACAAAACTAGAACATTCTCCACCATCTTGGTCAGATTAGAGCTCCAGTATTTTCTCCAGTGTTTTTCAGAAGATAGCCAGCATCCATAGAAGAAGGTCAAAGTGAGTTAGAAATAGAATAAAGAAGTATTGCTTGGGGGCCTTTTGGTTCTAGAAAAAAAGTGACTCCTTATGGAAGCAAACTCTTTTCTAGTGATCCTCTTTCTTTCCCTCTTTCCATTCTTGGTATTTTGTCATTTTCACTCCCAAGTGTTAGTACAATGACAAAATTTGCTACCTATTACATTTTCTTCCAGAAAACCATTTGATCTTCCTTGCCTAAGCAATTACCCATTACATAAAAGTCACTTGTTATGATCGTAATTATTATATAAATAGATCAACTTTTGACATTTCTGTTTTAAAAACATCATTCCCACCAATCACCCTACTCCTTTCAACATTTCTCCTTATGTGACTCATACGTTTCCTTTTCAATTACCATTCATCCTATTTACCTTTCAAATTAATACTCAGTGAAAAATGTAAGTGCTTTGACAATGTTATGAAAATAACCCCACACAAAACCTTTAAGAATTTTATCTTCCATTAACCTTCGTCATGAGAGTTGTTTTCATTTCTTGAGAAAGACAAATTTATCAACCAAGAATCACAGCAGTTTAGGAAATGGAGCCGTTCCGTTTATTTGTTTGTGTTCTCTCAGCTCTGAGAAAACGCAACACAGACTTCTCTGAGCTGACTGCATCTCAGTGGTCAGTTGGGTGTGTCACAACCAATGGCTTTCTGTAGTCACTTAGTAATGATGATTGCATTTTTCGAGCAGCAAATATTCTTGGCAACTCAGGTAACTTTTCATATATATATATATACATATACACACACACACATATACACATATGTGTGTGTGTATATATGTATGGCTTCGTGTGTGTGTGTGCGTGTGCGTGTGCGTGTGTGTGTGTGTGTGTGTGTGTGTGTGTGTGTGTAGGGGGAGAGAGAGAGAGAGAGAGAGAGCGTCTTTTGCCAGGACTTGGATCATCTTTTTGGGCTTATCTGTTCTTTCTGCCTTCCATTTCTTTCTTCTGCTTCTGACAGCCGGGAAATATAGAATGTGTCTTTTACTATCATTCTCAAACTTTCAGTCTTTCACAAAAAGTAAAGAGAAAAATGTCTAAAGTTAATGAAAGGCAATTTTCCCTTCACCTGCTGGGGAAATTGAAAATATGACCTTTCCAAGAGACGTCTTAAGAAACAGCTTAAAGTCTGTTAAAAATCTATGTCAAATGAAGTGATCCCCCACCCCATAATTGCTCCTCAAGTAGGTTAGTGCTCTCAGCCAGGATTACTGGGGAGCCAGCCTATCTTGTACAATTTACAAATATTCTCTCCCTTGTCCCTGTGAATCATCCCTTAGTTTCAGCTCCATTACTGCTTTCTGTCATTTTTCAGCTTTCACCCATTTGGTGATCAAATTACACATCAGACTCCAGTCACCTTGAGCACTGATTTCAAGCACAGTAAGTTGAAATGAAGAAGCTCATAGCAATGTCTTCTCTACGTGAAAAGAGCATCTTCATTGCTACACTGAGTAAAAAAATCTGAGTCCTATTCTGGGCCTCATTATAACTAATAATTTAACCTGCAATGAGTCTCATTTTTAAATTGTAAAATAGGGATGAACAATCCTTTTAGAGTGGCTATGAGAACGGAGAATGTTTCTATTATATAATCAAGAAAATAGGTTATAATAAGAATAGCAACAGCACATAAATGATTTTCTAGAATTTTAAGGGATGCAAAAGGGTTTTACATGCAGATTTCATATGAGATTATTTCTAATTTGACATCATAATAAACTCAGGAATGAGATAGCTAATAGATATTATAACTGAAGAAACTTAGAGACTTCAAGTGACTTAATCAAGGTCACACGCTTAGGAGGAATCAAAACCTCAATTAAAACAAGATCATCTGACCCCACCCCCTAAACTGTCATTCTTTATTTTTAATGGTGATGAGTATTTGTGAGATACAAAGCTTATTGTCCCCCCTCGTGCCCTAGATGTGCAGGCCAGATCGATACCGGCAGCATGCCCATTGCCACAAATCCCTATCGTACCCTGTGTCCCCCACCCAATTATCCACAACCTCTCTCCCCCTTCTCCTTTCCCCCACTCCACTTTGTATCCCTAGGTATGTTCTCTCCCTCTGCAAGTCCAACACACCACTGTGGTCTTTCTTTCCTTCCTTGTCCAACACACAACTGTGGTCTTTCTTTCCTTCCTTCTTCCTCTCTTAGTTCCCACTTATGAGTGAGGACATGTGGTATTTATTCCTCTGTGCTTTGCTTATTTCACTCAGTATAAATTTCTCAATCTCATCCATGTTGTTGCAAATGGGAGAATTTCATTATTTTTATGGCAGAGTAGTATTCCATGGTGTATATATACCACAGTTTCTTTATCCAATCATTGTTCAATGGACATTTAGGTTGGTTCATTGTCTTGGCTATTGTAAACAGCTGTGATGAACATGGGAGTGCAGCTATCCCTTTGACATGATGATTTCCATTCCTCCGGGTGTACACTCAGCAGTGCAATAGCTGGTCATATGGTAAATCTATCTGTAATTGTTTGAGGAACTTCCATACCATTCTCCACAAAGGCTGCACCACTTGCAGTCCCACCAACAGTGTAGGAGGGTTCTTTTTTCTCCATATCCTTGCCAGCATTTCTCACTCTCAGTCCTTTGGATATTGGCCGTCCTAACTGGAGAGAGATGGTATCTCAAAGTGATTTTGATTTGCATTTCCCAAATGCTGAGTGATGTTGAGCATTTTTTCATGTGTCTGTTGGCCAATTGTATATCTTCCTTTGAGAAATGCCTATTCAGCACCTTTGCCTGTTTTTTAATTGAGTTACTTGTTTTTTTGCTGTTAAGTTGTTTGAGTTCCTTGTATATTCTGGTTATTAATCCTTTGTCAGATGTATATTTTGCAAACATTTTCTCCCACTCTATTGGTTCTTTTTGCTCTGTTAATTGTTTCTTTTGCTTTGCAAAAACCTTGTAGTTTGATATATTCCCATTTGTTTATTTTTCCTTTGGTTCCCTGTGCCTTTAGGGTCATATTCATAAAGTCTGTACTCAATCCAATATGTTGGAGTGTTTCCCCTATGTTTTCTTTAAGGAGTTTTATTGTTCCAGGACATATATTTAATTCTTTAACCCATTATGAGTTGCTATTGGTATATGGTGAGAGGTACAGGTCTAGTTTCATTCTTCTACATATGAATGTCCAATCTTCCCAGCACCATTTACTGAACAGGCAGTCTCTTCCCCAGTGTGTAGCCTTGGAACCTTTGTCAAAGATCAGCTGGCTGTAGGTGCATGAGTTGATTTCTGGATTCTCTATTCTGTTTCATTAGTCTGTGTGTCTGTTTTTATGACAGTACCATGCTGTTTGGTTACTATAGTTTTGTAGTATTGTTTAAATTCAGGTAGTGTTATGCCTCCAGCTTTATTTTTTTTTTTTTGCTCGGGATTGCTTTGACTATTCATGGTCTTCCATTATTCCATATGAATGTTAGGAATATTTTTTTTCCAATTCTGACAAAAATGTCATTGGAATTTTGATGGAGATTGCATTGAATCTGTAGATCACTTTGGGTAGTATGGACATATTCACAATGTTAATTCTTCCAATCCAAGAGCATGGAATATCTTTCCATCTTCTTGTGTCCTCTTTAATTTCTCTCAATAGTAGTTTGTAGTTCTCATCTTAGAGATTTTTCACATCCTTGGTTAAATTTATTCCTAAGTATTTTATTTTCTTGGTGGCGATTGTAAATGGGTTATCTTTCTTGATTTCTTTTTCTGCCAGTTCATTGTCAGAATATAGAAATGCTGATTTTTGCATGCAGATTATGTATGCTGCAAATTTGCTGAAATCATTTATTAACTCTAAGAGTTTTTTTGTAGAGTCTTCAGTTTGTTCTATGTAGAGGATCATGTCATTTGCAAACAAGGACAGTTTGGCCTTATCTTTTCCAACCTGGATGCCCTTATTTCCTTCTCTTCCCTGATTGCTCTGGCTAGTGCTTCCAACACTATGTTGAATAGGAGTGGTGAGAGTGGGCATCCTTGTCTTGTTCCTGTTCTTAAGGGAAAAGCTTTCAATTTTTCTCCATTCAGGATGATGTTGGCAGTGGGTTCATCTTATATGGCTTTAATTGTGTTGAGATATTTTCCTTCTATACCCAATTTATAGAGAGTCTTTATCATGAAGGAATGTTGAATTTTGTCAAATGCTTTTTCAGCATCTATAGAGATGATCATCTGGCTTTTGTGTTTGATTTTATTGATGTGGTGTATCACATTTATTGATTTGCATATGTTGAACCAACCCTGCATGCCTGGGATGAATCCCACTTGATCATGGTGTATAATTTTATGTATGTGTTGCTGTGTTCTATTAGCTAGTATTTTGTTGAGTGTTTTTGCATCAATATTCATCAACAATATTGGCGTGTAGTTTTCTTTTTTTGTTGTATCTTTGTCCAGTATTGGTATCAGGGTGATGCTTGCCTCATAGAATGAGTTTGGTAGAGTGGCCTCTTTCAAATTTTTGGGATAGTTTGTGGAGAATTGGTATTAATTCTTCTTTAAAGATTTGGTAGAATTCTGTAGTGAAGCCATCCGGTACTGGGCTTTTATTTGTTGAGAGACTGCTGGTAACAGCTTCAATTTCTTTAATTGTTATTGGTCTGTTCAGATTTTCTGTCTTCTTGGCTCAATCTTGGTAGTTTGTGTGTGTCCAAAAATTTATCTATTTCCTCCAGATTTTCAAATTTGTTGGCATATAGTTGTTTATGATAGTCTGTAATGATTCCTTGTATTTATTTCTGAGGTATCAGTTGTAATATCACCATTTAATTCCTAATTTTTGTTATTTGTGTCTTCTCTCTTCTCTTTTTAGTTAGTCTTTCTAATGGTTTGTCAATTCTATCTTTTCAAAAAACTAACTTTTGTTTCATTAATTTATTGTATCATTTTGGGTGGTTCTATTTCATTTAGTTCTGCTCTGTTCTTAATTATTTCTTTCCATCTACTAACTTTCGGTTTGTATTGTTCTTGTTTTTCTAGTTCTTTTAGGTGGAGTTTTAAGTTGTTTACTTGCCATCTTTCCATTCTTCTGAAGTAAACATTTAGTGTAATAAATTTCCCCCTTAGTGCTGCTTTTGCAATATCCCACAGGTTTTGATATGATGTGTCATTATTTTCATAAGTTTCAATAAATTTTTTGATTTCCTGTGTAATTTCTTCTTGGATCCATATGTCATTAAGTAGATTGTTGTTTACTTTCCATTTATTTTTATAGTTTCCAGGGTTTTGTTTGTTATTGATTTCTAGTTTTAATCCATTGTGATCTGAAAAAATACATGGAATAATTCCAATGTTTTTGAATTTGTTGAGAATTGATTTGTGACCTAACATGTGGTCTATCCTAGAGAATGTTCCACATGCTGAAGAGAAGAATGAATATTCTGACATTATTGGATGAATTGTTCTGTATATATCTCTGAAGTCTAATTGGTCTAAAGTGTTATTTAGATCTTGCGTTTCTCTGTTGACTTTTTGCCTAGCTGATCTATCCAATGTTGAGAGTGGGGTGTTCAGATCCCCAGCTATTATGGTATTAATGTCTATGTCTTTCTTTAGGTCTAATAGTTTTGCCTTATAAATCTTGCTGCTCCAATGTTGGGTGTATAAATATTTATGATTGTTACTTCTTCTTGATGGATAGATCCTTTTGTCATCATACAGTGGCCTTCTTTATTTTTTTATAGTTTTTGGTTCAAAGTATATTTTATCTAAGTATATCTACTCCAGCTCTTCTTTCATTTCTGTTTGTATGGTATACCTTTTTCCATCCTTTCACTCTCAATCTATGTGTATCTTTAGAGGTGAGGTGGGTTTCTTGAAGGCAGCATATTGTTGGGCCCATCTTTTTAATCCAAATAGTCAGTCTGTGTCTTTTGAGTGGAGAATTCAAACCTTTTACATTAAGAGTTTTATTGAAAGGTATTGATTTCCTCCTGGCATTATATTGATTTTTGTTTGGCTATTTTAAATATCTTTTGTTCCTTTCTTTCTGATTTACTGATGTCTTCTGTGTTTGTTGGTTTCTTGAAATACTGGATAAACTTTTTTTTTCTCTTTATTGTTAACATTTTATTTTACTGGTGGGTTTTATTCTATCTTGTGTATTCATGGTAGTGATCATTGTTTTTCAGGTACCAGACCCAGCACTCCCTTGAGAATTTCTTGTAAAGCTGGTCATGTGGTAGTGAACTCCCACAGTTTTTGCTTCTCTGGGAAATATACCATTTGTCCTTCATTTCAGAAGGATAGCCTTGCTGGGTAAAGTATTATTGGATGGCAATTTCTGTCTTTTAGTATTTTGAATATATCATCCCACTCTCTTCTGGTTTTTAGGGTTTCTAATGAAAAGTCTGATGTTGGTCTGATAGGGGTTCCCTTGCAGGTGGCTTGACAACTTCTCTCTTGCAGCTTTTAAGATTCTCTCTTTATCTTTGAGTTTTGCCAATTTGACTATAACATGTCTTGGAGAGGACCTTTTTGTTTTGAATATGTTGGGAGATCTTTGAGCTTCCTGTATCTGAAGATCTGTATCTGTCCCTATACCTGGGACTTCTTCTGCTATTATTTCAGTGAATATGTTTTCAATGCCAATTCCTCTTTCCTCCCCCTCTGGAATACACATGATCTGGATAATTGAGCATTTGAGGTTGTCTGTTATCTCTCTTACTTTTTATTCAAGTTTTTAAATTCTTTTTTATTTTTCTTTTGTCCACCTGCGTTATTTCAAATGGGCCATCTTCAAGGTCAGATATTCTCTCTCTGCTTGTTCTAGCCTGCTGGCTAAGCTCTCTGTTGTGTTTTTTATTTCACTGAATGAATCCTTCATCTCTACAGGCTCTGCTACATTGTGGGGCATTAATTTCTTTGTGCATTTCCTCTTCCAGGTCCTGCATACTTTTTTTTCATTTTGTTGTATTGTCTAAATGAGTCTTCTTGTATCTCATTTAGTTTCCTTAGTATTTTTGCTTGAAATTCCTTGTCAGTCATTTCAAGGACTTCCTGTTCTATAGGGTCTAGAACTTGAGAGTTATTATATTCCTTAGGTGGTGTCATACTTTCTTGGTTTTTCATATTTCTAGTATATCTCCGTTTATGTTCAATCATTGTAGCAAAGGCTATCACAGTCTACTTGTTCCACCCTGGTGTCTGGAGCAATATCACGGAGTTTTGTTGATGCTCAGCTGCCTGTTGGTACCTCAGGTCCTGGGTGGGTGGGAGGGTGGCGGCTCTTGACACATATTTTAAAACAGGTTTCCTTCTGGTTTTCTTTTCCTCAGATAAATTTCCTCAAGTCCTCATGTGAAACAGTTATGGGTTTCTCTCCAGCCTTGGCATCTCTTTTTCTTAATTGCCAAAAGAGCATCAGGTTGAAATCCCAGTTCTCTTCTCTCTATGACATTCACGGAGCCACTTGACATTTACAGCCTCAATACTCCTCTCCTGCCCTACATCAAAGGATGAGAAAATGAAGCCCAGAGGGGTAAATGATTTGTCTAAAGACAGAAAAGTCATGCTGCAAAACTCCTGAATGGCCTCCGTAAATATTACCCTATCATTATTATTATGATGATGATGATGATGATGCTAATGGTTCTTCCTTCTTAAACTCGCAAATATGAAATGCTAAAAATTCTCTAGAATGTTAGCAATCACTGAAAGAATGTGCTCAGTTGATTCTGCAGTTAAGGCAAGTTGGTCATTTCATGTACCTATTTATTGGAGCTAAACCCTGGAAAGTGTCAGAATTGGTTGCCACTGAAGCAGTCTTGTTCTCAGCAGAAAATCACCTCCAAGATCATCACAACTCTAACATGCTTCAAGTTTATGTTATAGGTCAAATTATATTATGCATTCTACTTCCAAGGAAAATAACTTGTAAGATTGTTGTTGGATCTCTGCTACTAATCTATCTCATGACTTAGGAAATGTCTCAGATGTTTTTCCTAGTTACCAAAATTAGGGGTACTGTGAAGAACAGTATTATATATTTACAGTGTATTTCTAAGGTCTTAGCACAAAGAAGTATTAAATACACAAATATTTATTTTAACTGATATAACAGAGGAATAGGTTGTTTTAATCACTCCTCAAATTTATTGGCTAATTAAACATTTATCACCTTATGTAATAAAATTGCTGGGGCAATGCAAAGATTTGACACATTTTTTTATGTGTGTAATTACATGGTTCTATTTTTAAATAATGTGTTTCTAGGAATATAGTAATTGTAAAAACTAAACTCTGGGGCCGGCCCGGTGGCGCACTGGATAGTGTGCCGCTTGGGAAGCGCGGCGGCGCTCCCGCCCGAGGGTTCGGATCCTACATACAGACCGGTTCCCGCTCACTGGCTGAGTGAGGCGCGGGAGCAACACCGAGGGTTGCAATCCCGTTGCCGGTCCCCGGTCCAGTACGGGGGCAACACTGAGGGTTGCGATCCGTTGCCGGACACGGAAAAAAGACAAAAGAAAAAAAAAAAAAAAAAAAAAAACTAAACTCTGGCAGCAAGATAACTGGTAATAATATTATTAGACTTGAAAGGAGTTTAATTAAATAGGTGCACAAGAAAACTAAATCCTCCAAGTTTTCCATAAGTACAAAGCTTAAGTAATTAAAAATAATAATAATATTATTATTATTAAATAAATAAAGCAATAAGAAGTCTGAGATGTTTTGAGAAATAACATGGGTTTGAAAAGTATTCATGATGATCGCAATCAAAATGCTATAGTCCAGCCATGCCTGCTTTGTGATCTTAGATGCTATGATTAAGTACACTTACATTTTGAAAGCTTCCTCATATAAAAAGGTTTATCCCCAATGGATTAGGATCATTAAAATTTCTAAAAACTTTTCTCTAAAAAGTTAACTCTTTTTTTATTTGTCATAGCAACACTACCTGTCCAACTTAGAAAACTCAGAAATATAAGAAAGCTTACCCACAAAAATTAAAATTATTCAAACTCCATTATTCAAATATGAACAGTTATCATTTTGTTAGATATCCATACAGTCTTTTTATATGCCTATATATAAACATTATAATATGTTAATTTGAAAAAGTAAAATCACAATGCAGTGTAAAGTTATTTTTTCATGTAGGAAAATACCATAAAGGCTTTTTTACTTTTCCCTATTGTGGAATATCCTTCTAAAATAATTTTACTAAAAATATTGAAAGATACTCTCAGTGCATCATTATGGATATATCAGAATGTATTTAATTCCCCTCTTAGGTATTAAGTTGTTTCCATTTATTATAATTAAAATTATTTATAATAAACAATGTTGTGATATATAGATGTATAAATATAGATAATAAATGTATGTATATCTTTGTAAGCTGAAAGGATATAGTTATTTTTAAGTTCTTTTATGTATATTACTAAAATGCTTTACAGAATTTTTTAAGTGATTTATACTCCCACAAGCCAAATATAGAGTGCCTGTGTTCTTTTTTTTACTCTGATTGTTTTAATTTCCACCTGTCGTTACTATTAAGACTATCATGGTAGGCAGAATAGTGATCCCTAAGATGTCTTTGTCCTGATCCCCAAAACCTGTTAATATGTTACCTTACATAGCAAAAGGGACTTTCTAAATGTGATTAAATTAAGGATCTCGAGATGGGGGATTAGCCTGGATTATCCAGCTTTGTCCAATGTAATCACAAGGGTCCTTGTAAGAGAAAGGCAGCAGGGTCAGGGTCAGAGAAGGATATGTGACAACAGAAGCAAAGTCATAGAAGAAGATGTGGTAGCCAAAGAGAGGTGAGAGAGAGATTTGAAGATGCCACACTGTTGGCCTCGAGGATAGAAGTAGGACCACAAGCCAAGGAATGCTGGCAGCCTCTAAGAAGTCCAGAGGTGTGGAAATGGATTCTTCCTGAAGCCTCCATGAAGAATGCAGCCCTAGAGACCCATTTTAGCTTTCGACCTCCAAAAATGAATGACAATAAATGTGTGTTGTTTTAAACCACTAAATTGGTGGTAATTTGTTAAAGCAGCAGTGGAGAACTAATACGGCTACTTTATGTGATTATTGTTAAGTTATCACAGGTCCATTACATTTTGTTTTTTAAATTGCCTAAGCCATGGAATATGCAATCTAAATCTTTTATTCTATAAATACATTTGCTTTTTTACTTCTACATTCATGAACATATAAATTGCTGACAGCAGTTAGAGTTCATCTGTGGTTACTACCCAACTTAATAAAATTATAGGCTTTACATCAACAGAAGAAACAGATTTCCTTTTAACCTTGAGATGCATAAACTCGAAGTAAAAGGAATTCAGAAACTATAGAGTCCTGCAAAAACTAAACATTTTTGAAAAAGTTTAAAAGGAATACTTCAAATTTTTGAGAAAGTGATGCATAGTTAAGTAAAAGGTTTTTCTCACTAAACTTTTGGAACTAGAATGTCTGATCTTGCAGAGAATACAGTTAAGGAACAGGAACCACAGAATACCCCAGTAAGTGATTGCAATGATGGATAGTAGGACTATTCCTCCTTCCACCTCTTGCCTCCCACACACAGGTATTCTTCCTTTTGTTGACATATTGCAATACAGAAGTCTCTGATTTAATAAATAAATTGCATCCTGATGCATGCCATCTTTTCAGAGTGTTTCCTCCAAGCTTGCATTTCAACTGCACCTTTGGAAGACTGTCCCAGCATCAGTGCAGTAGGTGATATGACCTGTGGAATCCATGGTCATGGACCCACTCTTGTATGTCCTCCTTTTTAAAGTAGTATTCCTGGACAAATACTATATCATATAGAACTCCATGCTTGTGGATCGGGCACTCCATAAGCCACTAGATATTGATGCTAGTTGAGGTGCTACAGGCAGGAAAGGCAAACCTATATCAAGAATAGATTATCTACCTCTGTGAGGATGAACCATTAGCCTTTCCAAATGGAAGGGGGCCAATTTAGTCAGTTTACCATCAAGTGGTCTGTTGGTCTTCTTAAGGGATAGTGCTACATCAGAGGCTCAATGTACTTGGATCGGACGTCCCCCAAAACTCATTGAGTTTGGTCCCCCTGTGACAATGTTAAGAGGGTGGGAAATCCTACTGTGGTAGTTGAAAGGTGGGGCATTAAAGAGCTGATTAGATTGTGAGGACCATGTCCTAGTATATGGATTAATCCATTGATAGGTTAATAGTGGTCATGGTCATGGTTCTGAGGGCTTTAAAAAGAGAGCCAGTGAGGAGATTAGTTCTTTCTCTTGTACCCGCCTTTCTCACAAAATGATACCCTGCATCGCTGTGTAGTCACCACCAGGAAAATGCCCTCATCAGTTGGGTTTCTTGGACTTTGGACTTCCCAGCCTCCACAACTATAAGCAATAAATATTGTTTCTCTACAAATTACCCAGTTTCAGATATTTCTGTTAAAAACAACAGAAACAGACTAACACAGAGTGTTTGTCTTTGTTGCTGACCAATGGACATTCAGAGGCAGCAATAGCTAAGTCAGCATTAGTAAGTGTAAATACATGCCTTTGGATCCATTCCCAACCTCTGCCTCTGCTTTCATGGCCATTCCATTCATGTTCCCATCATAAACATTCTGAACCAGGTAATGATTAAGACTGCCTAACGTAAGTGTTTGAGTTACTTTCTATACTTGGTTGTCCAGTACTTCTTCCATGGTGGATAATTTCCTTTGGGCATTAACATGTGATATGAAAATCTTCACATTTTGTGCTCTCACACATCTACATCTACCCTGAATTCCTTGTCTCCTATTTTACAGTCATTTTGCATTAGTGACCCCCTTTCAGATTGTCAGGGATTGGCACTTCCTAGAGATTTATGTATATTCTAATCTTGAACCACTTTTCCATCCACACAAAGTGGGTGACCAGGTGCACTCCTTATAGCTCCACCCATTGGGAAGATTTTCCCTCTCCACCATCTTTCAGTACCAGCCATCCTGAATGTGACTAATGGAGACACGTTTTTTTTTTTTTTTTTTTTTACTTTCAAACCAAATCAACCCGTATATAACCCAAACTTAGGCTTCTTTCCCTGCCTTCAAGCTGGTCAGACAACACCTTACAAATGGCCATAGGTACAAGCTAGGGGAAGGTTATTTGTGCAGCAGCAGTGGTGGATGACAGAGGTCTGGGCTACCTGGTCATGCAGATTACTGATGCCCTCTGGCTCTGCTCAGGCTTGGCCTGAGATATGCCATTTCCCTCTTATCAGGGAAAAGGAATACCCCCTTTTTTTTTTTTTTTTTTTTTTTTTGTACTCTCATACCAAATCAACCCGTATATAACCCAAACTTAGGCTTCTTTCCCTGCCTTCAAGCTGGTCAGACAACACCTTACAAATGGCCATAGGTACAAGCTAGGGGAAGGTTATTTGTGCAGCAGCAGTGGTGGATGACAGAGGTCTGGGCTACCTGGTCATGCAGATTACTGATGCCCTCTGGCTCTGCTCAGGCTTGGCCTGAGATATGCCATTTCCCTCTTATCATGGACTAACACTGGGCTCATCCAATGTATCCATCTCATAATGGGAAGTTCCAGACACATGATCACCTGCTTGGTTAAATGTTCTATATATAGCAGAGTCTAGGAACCTGCCAAGATCTCTTTTTCAAAGGGAATACAATTCTCCCTGTAGTTAGCATGACCTTAACCCCAGGACCCAGGGGTCTTTGATGTGATTTTCACACTGGATTATTTCATTTGTTCCATCCTGCATCTTTTCCTGCCACTGACACTTCCACCCAATTGTGTCTGCTGGACTAAAGGGGCCAAGCAGTGGAGATGATCGTACCACAACCTGGACATATGTTGGTAACTTTTCTTGCTCTTGGCCCCACTCAAACACAGCAGCCTTTTATGTCACCAGGTAGATGGGCCAGAACAATATTCCTAAATGTAGAATGTATTGTCTCCACAGCACTCTTGTTGGCTTTCAATTTATTTGCTTCTAGGAATACCATGCTCTGTTAACTATCTCCACAATGACTTTGCAACAGCTTCCTAACTTCTGACAGTTAAACACCACCACCTGGCCTCTATTACTGTAGAGCCACGTCATTCCCTTAGGTGCTAACAGACTCAACTCTGGCCACCTCTTTTAGGGTTGTTGCTAGTGTGCATATCACTTCCTAGTGATACTGGTGCCTGTCTCACCAGCATATTCCTGATGGCTTTGGAAAATGGTGTATTCTCTGGCCTCTCTTAGAGCATAAGACTTTGGTGGGTCTTCCAGCCACACAAAATATATCCATTCCATCATATCCACTTTCCTCGGTCTTTTAATCTCTTCTTTTTGACATCTGCCATGTAGCATGTTAAATTTCAGTTCCCAAGAAGTGAATTCTTTCTTATATTGCTTTACAAACCAGCCCCATGATCAAGCACCATCAAATCTAATCCCAGGAGTACTCTCTTTGTCTCTTGCTGTCATGCAAACGTCAGGGCACTGATTGGATAGATGTCAACTAGTTCTTGTTATTCTTTAGGTTAGTAATTCTCAATTGCGGACATATTTTACCCTAGGAACATTTGGCAACAACTGGAGATATTTTTGTTTGTCACAATTAAAGAGAGTACTACTGGCATATAGTGGGTAGAGGTCAAGGATGGTGCTAAACATCCTACAATACACAGGACAGCCTACACACACACACGCACACACACACACACACATGCACACACACACACACACACAATTGTCCAGTATAAGATGTCAATAGTGCCATGGTTGAGAAGCCCTACTTTAGGTGTGTAGTCTTTTTTCCTCCCTTTTCAGATCCAGCATGTCCCAGCCAGGCTATGGTAGTATTTAATCCTAATTACTAGTCTGGCAGCTGGGAAAGGAGGTGAGTGAAGCTTCTGATGGGGCACCTTTTGCTTTGTGTCAGGGGAAAAGGGAAAGGCTTCTGCATATCTTCCAGCAAAGAAGTCCTAAACTTAACTAGGGAAAGGTGAGGCACCTCTTCAAAGGGAGAGTACAGGGAGGTTTTGAGAGTCAACATCCTCAGCAGTATCCATCTCATCTGGCCTCTGTTGCAGATTTGAGATCCCAGGTCTTTCTTCTCAGATCCCTGAGTTTCACATAACAGAAATGCTTTGGCTGAGAGTTGAAATGTCTCTAGAGCTCTGCTGCACTCATAATTAGGTCTTCATCCTGCCATTTGGTGTGTCTGCCCTTCCACAACAGGTAATGAGTGGTTCTTTATACACTACCGCCAAGGCTCTCAGGCTCTCACACTTAGCTATTTAACTGCTCGTTAACAGCTCTCAGCCTCTTATGTCAGTGTTAACACAACTCTGTAGTAACCATCTACTCTGCTATCTTTGCAGGCACTATTCTCCCCATGTTTTCAAAATGTCTGCATTATTGTACCTGCCATAGCATTTCATCAATACATTTATCTGAGTTACCACTTAGCAATTTGCAACTTAGAATTTAGCAACTGAATCACCACCTCATATCAGGGTCTATCCACACCCCGCCTATCAACCAGGACATCATCCTCTTCACCTGCTCGTTGGTGGGTGAGATCCCAAATTCCCATCTTACAGCCTCTTGGTTCCAAGTGTGCTAGGCTGGGTTACCCAAGAAGCAGACACCAAGACAGGATTAGACATGCAAAGGATTTATCCGGGAAAATGCCTATGTGAAAGGAAATAGGGAGTGAGCAGAAGAATGAGAAAGCCACCAAACCATGATGCAAATCAGACCCTGAGTATGGAAGAGAGGGAGAGGAGGCTGCAGTTTTGGCAAAGTTTGTGAATTTGTCATGCCAAACTTGGCCAATAAAGGAGTCACATGTCTCCCAGAATTAAGCCTGCCTTTGTTTCCCCACCTCCCTCAGCTATTGGGATGGAGCTGTCCATAGGAGACAGAACTCTGCACAAAGTCAGAGACAGGTTTTAATGCACAGAAGCATCTGGGATGCTCAGCCAATTATACTTCCTGTGATAGGGTGCTTGTGAGGCCATTCTTGTGGGCTCCACAATGGCCAACACACAGTCAGCATCTGTGGACACAATCATGCAACTGCTTCACAAGGGGAAATGTTATATCCCCTTTTTTAATTTTAAATTTTTATTGAATCATAATTGATTATCCATATTTTGGAGATTCCACGTTGACATATGATTGATCAAATCAACATTACTAGCATATATATTGTTACAAATCTTACTTATTCTTTATGCCCTTGTCCCATCTCTCCTTATCCCCTCCCCTGCCCCCTCTGCCCTCTTATAACCCTAGATTTCTTCTCTCTTTCTGAAAGAATAATGGTTATTCTGTTGATTTGTTGCCTAGATGATCTGTCCAACGCTGAGAGGTGTGTTCAGGTCCCCCAACATTTTTGTAGAGCAGATGCTTCTTCTGTCACTCTGGAATGGGCTTTGTGGAGAGAGACATCTTCTTCTTTTCTTTGGTCTCTGCTGGTGACTCTCCTTGTGTCAATGCAGTCTAGTGGCTGATGGACCATCTGCTTGGTGGTTGTGGAGTCTAGCTGCTTTCACAGAAGCCATTGTTACTGTGTTGGCTGTGGTGGGTCACCCACATGGTGGGGATGTTTTTGGCATGCTCCTTGGTGTTGGTGGTGTGCCTGGTTGTGGGGGGGGGGGTCCAGACCCTGGATCCATGCCTCAGGTCCCCAGGCAGGCACCAAGGTACTGGTGGTGTGCCTGGTTGTGGGAGGGGGTCTGGTCCCTAGATCCATACCTCAGGACTCTGGGTGGGCCAAAATACATCCCCTTTTGAAGGGGACGATAACAGCCAATCAGAATTCCATTTCCTCATTTTATGAACTGAGGGGTAATTTCAATGGGCAAGTCCCTTTGTCCCTTTGTACTCTTTAATTGCAACATTAAGCAGTAAATGAGGATAATTTCCAGAAAAGGTGAGAATTTTCAACTGAGCTTGGCAAAGATTACCCAGTAATGTGTTGTAATTTATCACTCTCAGAAACATGTGCACAGATCTTGATATAACTGATTTAATTAACAGAGTGTATTAATTGTTAACTTTATTTTTCCTAGGGGAAAGAAAGAGCTATTGATTACATGATAAATATCAAAGAATCATTTTATCTAGTAAAGGGAATTTGTCCGAGGATCTCCAAAAACACACCCCAATCTCACAGCCCATGTTACTTTATCCAGCCAAAGACACCATGCTCTGAAAATAGAAATACTCATTCTAAATCCCAACTCCACTTCACTATTTAAAAGTTTTTTGACTGTGGATGAGTGAAACTTCTCTAAGTCTTAATTTTGTTAGCAGTTGAGGGAGAATACTAATAGTATTCTCCTGCTGGACTAGAAAATGAAATAACGTGTATAAGTCTAGCTAAGTGTTTGGCACATGCTTACTTCTCAAGAAATCTGGCTGGCTATTGTAAATAAAATTTGATCCACTTACCTCCCTTCTAGTTAAAAAGGAAATAGATTAAAATAACATTTCTGTTTTGCCATGCAGTAGAGGGTAGTGAAGAATGATATAAAAATATTTGAAAAGCATGCACTTTACAATTCTAGAGATCAGATTTTGAATCACATTTCAGTCCCCGAAAGTTTACTGACACATAGCACATTGATTACATCATTTGAGCCTTCCCTCATCTGTAAAATAAAAGCAACAATAATATCTATATCACATAGTTGTTTCAAGGACCAAATGAGATAATAAATGTATTTAAAGTTCCTACCCAGTGTCTGACACATAGTAAACACTCAATAAATATTAGTTACCATCATTTGTTTTTCTCTATTATATAATTTGATACTTCGTAGCTGGTGAGGTAAGTGATTCCTAAAGTAAATCACTGTAAATTATTATCCTTAAAGTTTTCATCATCCTTTTAAAAAATGCATTGTTCCATCTCTTTTCTTGTTGTTATTCATCACTCGTGGACTCGGTAGTCACACTTGACATCCTCACCAGATGCAATGAGCCTTTTGCAGTGGCTCCATTCCTCTCTTCTTAGATTTTGCTTCTAATCTGCTAGAAGCTTGGTAACCAGATATTCAAATTTAACCTAAATGCATATAAAAGAACAAATATATCATGAATGAGGGTCTGAGAGATTTTCCTTATGGAGATGGAATGAACCAGAGTATCAAGACTTCTATGAAATGCATTTTCCTCTCCAACGGGCCACTTCACCTGCTTCCTGACTCTGCAATATTTCCCCAGCAGAAAGCTGAGTTTCAGCCAGGCAGCAGTTGCTAAATGCAGTCCAGGGCATGTAGAAGACCAATAAATAGTTGTTAACTGAATTAAATGGAAATAAGTTGAATTTAAGTAACATTGCAGCCCCTCTCCTTTTGGTATAATATAAACTAACTGGGTTATAAATCTCCACATTATTTTATTTTTGTCAGTCACTTCACATTTCTGGTCATGTGCCTTTAGTAACTTTAATTGTCTACCTTCTACACCAACAGCAGAAAGAAAAGTTCTGCTAGCCCTGTTGCTTTCCCTGCAAGGACCCATTCCCATACACGTCTGTTTAGACAAGTGTTGGCATACAAACCTGCCTTTAGTCATGGCAAACATCCAATATCTCTCTGCTTATTTGGCTTTAAAAAGGTTTGTGAAGTGTATGTCTGGATATTGTCAGCGCTTCATTTTCTTTCTTTTCCAAACAGCATTGAATACTAAACAAAACTGATCAGAGGTTTAGAATTATCCTTGGCCTATTGTGTTTCCATGGTTACAGGTCTGTGTTGTTCATCTTCCAAACTCAGCCTCAATGACTTACCCTGTCTTTGTGACCCATGCCTATTAAACCTTGGTTACTATGTTCATCTGTGTTGTCCTCTTACTTTCACACCACAGTCACTTCTAAAGGAGGCATTCTTCCTATACTGTGATTGAAGTGTATGAACACAAACAACACTTTTTCAATATTTCTCACCTCTCATGACAAAGTCCACCATAAAATAACTGGTCTCTTTTCAAGTTACTCTTTGAGCAAAGCAACATTTTTGGAGCTCTTTTACCAATGTTTTTCCTTTACAATTCTCTCTAATGTATGACTAATCAGCCACTTTTCTATCTCCCTATCTAGCAAAACTATTATTTGTTTGTTTGTTTTACTACCAGGATAATGAACAGATTAATATAATAAATCAAACAATAAGGTTATGCTGCAAAATAAATAGATTATTACAACACTAATTAATAGCAGATATTTTGAAAATCAAACATAATTCAACTCATTTGGAGTGCCTGCTGCCCTTTGTGAGTGAATTTTTTTGACAGTTTTATTTTTTTATATTATTAGTAGTATATTCATTATTACAAATCATGATTTTTCTTTATGCACTTTACCAGACCTGTCCATCCCCAAACCCCCTCCCACCCTCCCCCCATCTCTAATAACCTTAAGTTTGTTTTCTGTGAGTGAAATTTTGAGAATCATAAATAAGTATGTAAATAAGGTAGAGTAAATTGAAGTAAATTATTAAAGGAAGTCAATTAAAAAGCATTCTGTGTCAGGATTAGGCAAAGCGACATGTAACAATGGCAACAAAAATAAAAAGAAAAATAACAATGTCTTAGTTTTTAAATTTATTATTAGCATATTCATTATTACAAATCATGATATTTCTTTATGCTCTTTACCTGACCTATCACTTCCCAAACCCCCTCCCACCCTCCCCCCATCTCTAATAACCTTAAGTTTGTTTTCTGTGAGTGAAATTTTGAGAATCATAAATAAGTATGTAAATAAGGTAGAGTAAATTGAAGTAAATTATTAAAGGAAGTCAATTAAAAAGCATTCTGTGTCAGGATTAGGCAAAGCGACATGTAACAATGGCAACAAAAATAAAAAGAAAAATAACAATGTCTTAGAAATAGTTTATTTCTTTCATAAAAGGAATCTAAAAGTAGGCAGAACAGGGAAGGGTTGGTAGCTGCACTATCATCAGGCGTTTTGTACTTTGCGGCCACAGAATCCTAAGCAGGCTGATTCATGATCCAACATGGTTGGGGAACCCCAGCTCTAATACCCACATTCCAAGGAACAAGAGAAAAAGGGGGAAACTCCTTGAAACTTCTTTCATGATATGTACTTACATCTCATTGGCCAGAACTTAGTTATATGATCACATTTAGTTCCAAAGGAGTATGGAAAATGTAGTCTCCTAAATGGGTGACCAACTAAAAATCAAAGTTATATCACTACAGAAGTAGGGAAAAATAGATATTGAGATCAACTACCAGTCTCTATCACATATTCCAAAAGATAGAAGATAAAGAATAAAGTGAATGGTAGGCATACAAAGAAGATTATATTAAAATAAGTGCTATAATACCACAAAAATCTATTTCAAGTATTTTCCATTTCAAATATTCCTTTGTTTTAAGGGATATTTGACAAATTAAAGTTTAATCTCTTCTCTCTTTTCATATCACACAGTTTCACTTGCATTTTCTGTAGGCAATTTGAAAATGATAAAAATTGACATTTATTGAGAGTTTACTAAGTGCTAGGCAGTGAGCTAAATTATTTACATGCATTTGCTTTTAAATCTTCAAGCTAACCTTTTGAGATGGTTATAATTATATTACTATTTTACAGAAAACTAATTTAGTGAGGTAAATAATTTGACTAAAGTCATGGAACTGTGAAGTGGTGAAGATAGGATTCTAACCCAGGCAATCTGACCAGGGAGATTCTGTCCTCACTACACCACAGCACTCTTCACTTCCTGTAATTGTCTCTTGTGCTATTTTTATACACAATGCTTATTTCCTTACCTTATGCCTTTTACATCCAATTACATTTTTTCTACCCATTTTTCCCCCAACACTAAGTAAATAACTTTGTCTTTCTCCTTAGAGGCAATCTAGGGTTAGTTAGTATGTTCATTGTCTTAACCTTCCTCCACACTGCGTAGTGTAGTACTTTGCATAAAGTATGTGCTCACTAAATAGTTACAGGAAGAATAAAAGAAGGATAGAGGAAGGTAATTGTTGATATACTGGTGAGTGGCTTCAGGCAAATGGTAGAGAAAGAAATAGTTTATAAAGAATGAACAGAAATACAAAGTGGAATTGTAGGGTGAGTCTACATCCCTGAATTTTGCATTAGAAGGTTGGAGATTGAACAACAGCCACAAGGAGTGGCAAGGTTTTGTACAATTTTGGTCCTGATTGTTTGGTTTGGTTTGGTTTGGTTTGTTTGATCATCTGGGAGTGTCAAAAACATTTGAGGATAAGAGAGAGAGAGAGAGAGAGAAGATGAGGGTCAGATGAAGAGCAGAGCCTCAGCAAGGAGAGAGAAATCAATTTTTCTGAGCTGTATGGAAGGAGAGACATAGGAACAATGATTAACCTCCTTCACAGAGGCTTGTTTGGACACTCTTGTTAATTGAGGAATTGAGGTAATTGAGAAAATATAAATGAAAGATTCTTGTTAATTGAGGAATTGAGGTAATCGAGAAAATATAAATGAAAGGGAATAAAAGAGGAAAAAATGTTGATGTCCAGCCAAGAAATGACTCATGGCCATGGACTGGACATGGAAGGCTGGGTACCAAGGAACCATCAGAGAATATTGCCGCAGACGGGCAAGTCAGGATGGCAGCAAGAGTAACTCTGGAAGGGCTAGTCAGGATGTCACAAGGGAAATGGAGACTATTAGTGTGAGAAGGAGCAATTCAGCCAGATGAAGATACATGGTGACTGGAATCGGGGTCAGGATATCTGGAGGAAAAGACTGTGGTGAATAGGGGAGATGAGAGGTGAGTAGACTTCCCTCTCACCTTCTTTAGAGAGGTCATTGAATTCCAAGATAATCTGAAAAAATGTGTTATGTTAGCACCACAACAGAAAAATAAAAGAGGAACATCCTGTACAGATTTAATCTTTGAGAATGGTCAATGCAATGACATATTGTTGATCATCATATTTCATAATCATTTACTCAGGTACTCCTTCTGTTTTCCTCACCACTATGTTTTACTTCCACGATACTGTTTACAATTCACCTCTCTGGTTAAATTAAGTCTTGAACTATTGCTCCAAGAAATTGTGAATGAATCAATATATACTCCAGACACAAGGCCAAACTGCCACCAGTGGCCACTTTTAGCTGTGTGAATGCAGGGGATGGATTTCTCCATGAAGAGTTCTCTATGTTTTTAGTACCACTGTAGCATTCATGTTGAATCATTTCCCCAAGACAAGTGGATTGACAGTAATTTATCCACACTTCCTCATCTGGTCACCTTTGGAGTAATGAGCAAACATTTTTAAAAACTTAGGAATAGCCTTAGAAAAGCTTAAGATAGCATTAGCGAAATTTGATAAATCATGCAATAAAATATTTGCCGGACTCTTATTATGATCTAGACACTCTTGTGGGTTTAGTAGTGAACAAAACAAAGTTCCTGCCCTCATGACACTTACATTCTGGTGCAGAGAGCAGACAGTAAACAAATAATTTAGTGTATAGTATATCAATGGTAATAAGTGCCATGAGCAAAAAGGAAGAAGGGAAAGAAAGGTCAAGTGAGGTGGGGGTGAGGAGGGAAAAAAATGCAATGTCAAATAAGGTGATAATGTAAGGACCCCATCTGAAGGAGATATTTGGGCAAAGATCAGGAATTTAGGCAACAAACTAGACATTTGGGGAGGGAAGTGAAGTGAAACTGGGAATAGCAAATTAAAAAATTCCTAAGAGATCCTGAAGTTGGAGTCTTCATGGTCAGAGAAATGATGGGGTTGAGGAGAGGAAGATCCTATAGAGCCTCATAGGCCATTATAAGATGGGAAGCTGTCAGAAGGTTTTGTGCAGAGAAATAACATGATTAGAGTACATTCTAAAGGGATTACTCTGGACGCTGTGTTGAGAACGTAGAGGATTGGCAAGAGTGGAATCATAGAGATAGCAGAAAGGCTATTGCAATACTTTTGAGGTGAGAAATAGTGAGAACTTGCTCCAGGATAGTAGTAGAGGAAGAGATGAGAAGTGATAGGTTTCTGGGTCTACTTTGAACATCCATATTTGCCAATGGATGGGACGTGGAATATGAAAGAAATAACTTAGCAGTTATACCAATATTTATGGCATGAGCAACCGGCAAGTTGGAGTTGTCATTTGCAGCAATAGGGATGACTGCAGGAGGGACAAGTTTATTGCTTTATTATTGATAGAAAATTATGCTATTAAATCTGGGAGCCTTGAAGACAATAAATTGGAATGTAAGAAATATGATGTGATTCTTCCAGATGGCTCCAATTAGATAGAGGAATAAGTAGTTAAAGTCAGTTTATTTCAATCCAGTTGAATACTCATCAAAAGAATACTTATCAAACCCAGACCCTTGAAGCAAAGGCCAATTCATTTTGTTTCAAAGAACAAAAGAGGAGGAAGAACAGCCAGTCCCCATCTCCTCCTATCTGTCACTTGTAGTTTTTTTATGCAAGGTTTCTCTCCAAGTCAGTATGTCCTCCCTCAGGCTGCGGAGCAGTGGCAGTGAATATAAGGCTGATAGTTCCTCTTGCGGTGGAGTTTGATTATGGTGGGGCCCAATAACTTTTTCATAACAAGGGTGTATGGTGAGTAACCACAACCTGGTATTGGCTCTCATATTTTTAATAAAACAGGATGGTATTCAGGTCTTTAAGTTTTTTATAATCTTTTCTTATCTTTTGCTTCAGCATCAGAAATAAGGATCTGTGACTTGTTTATCTCATCTACCATCACTCCCCATCCAAGGTTGTCCATCAGTAGCAGGGGCTCACTTCTAATTTGCTTCTTGATTCCCAAGAAAAATCCAGTTTTGATACAGGATTCTGAAAAGATGGCATAGTAAGAAGCATCAGGAACCTGTCTTCCCACTTAGAAAACAATTGCAGTAGCAGATATGTCTGATGTAACTATTTTAGAACTCTAGAATCTAATGAAGGTTTGCAACTTTCAGGGAAAGGCTTGGATGGTAAATTGTGGCTGAATTTGGTCAATTTCAGCTCTAAGCACAGAAGCTGCTCCCATCCCCCACCCCTCAGCCACATGGCAGGCAGCTGTGCATGTGTATCTGCAACAGCTTGCAGCTTGCAGGAGACAAGGTGGGCAGAAAAGGACCCTGACCTTCAAACATCTGGGATCTGTGCTTTGATTGTTTGTTGCTACTTCTCATCACAGAGGCATAGACAGAGAGGCAGGTGGTCATTGTTGTTATACCACCTCCCATTGTTGCAAGCTCCTCCACCTCCCACTGAAGTTACTTCCAGAGGAAAGAGGCAGTGCCTTTTTTCTCCCCACCTCTTTATTTTTCTCTACTGCTCCATGTTAGGAGGCAGACTAAAGACTTTGAAATTTTTTTTAAACTGCATACATGGAAAAGTTAGAATGTAGCCATGGATGGCCAGGAAAAGACTAGGATAAGACCTGAGAAAAGCATAATTTTACCCCTTAACTTGATCTTTGCTTGGCACAGAAACATCCTACAACAATCAAAAGAATAAAAACAATAACAAAAACCAGCAAACCCTACGGAAGGGGGAGAATTTGATTACCAGAGTTACTACATTATCAGATTCAAATGTCTAGTTTCAATAACAACAAAAAAATCGCAAGTCATACAAAGAAATAGGTAAATAGAGCCTAGTCAAAAGGGTAAAGTAGTCAAAAAACTGTTCTGGAAAGGCCTGATGGCACATATATTAGACAAAGTCTTTAAAAGAACTGTCTTAACGATGTTCAAAGTTATAAGAAAGTCAAGAAAACAATGTATGAACAAAATAGAGATATCAATAAAGAGATAGAAAACCTAAAAAGTGTAAAGAAAAAGAAATTCTGGAAATGAAAAGTCCAATAGCTGAAATGAAAATTCACCAAAGGGATTCAAAGGCATATTTAAGAAAGCAGAAGAAAGAATTAGTGAATTTAAAAATAGGACAATGAAAGTTATTAGTCTGGGGAACAGAAAGAAAAAAGATTAAAGAAAAGTGAAAATGTTATGGAAAGAACTCAGCGAGGAAACAATTCCAGTCATTTGGATAGATGGAGAGTCAGGAAGTTTATTATGCTAGTGGGATAGGAACACTAGTGGGACCCAGGTGGACTCATGTCCTGAGATCCTGGGACCCTGAGTACAGGGAGAGCTGTGGTTATATACTTTTCTTGAGCAGGCATGCAAGCCTTTTATTGGCCCTGTTTGTATCTAGGCAGAGTCACGCTAACTGGGTGCTTCAAGCAATTTACATAAGCAGGAAATGTGGTTAAGTGGGTGCTGTTAGTTTCAATTTCTAAACATATCTTCTGCAAACAGTTTCTGTGAATTTAAGTGGCTCAATCAAGCAGGCAGCAGAACCACAGAAACCCAAGAGGTAGACTACTATTTAACCAACTTTCAGGGGTCCTTTGCAAACAAGCACATTCGAGCTGCAAGGTTTACAAGCAAAGGGCCTTAGTTAAAAGAACTTTAAGACCCCAATATTCCACCTCAAACGGAGCCTAAGGGACCTGTGGAACACTATCAACACACATTGTGGGAGTCCAAAAAGGAGAAGAGAGCAGGGGGCAGAAAGAGTATTGAAGGAATAATGTCTGAAAACTTCCCCAATTTGATGAAAGACATGAATATAAAAATCTAAGAAGTTCAACAAACCTCAAATAAGAACAAATCAAAAACAGAATCTTGAAAGCTGCAAGATAGAAGCCAATAGATCCTCAATGAGATTATCAGCAGATCTCTCATCAGAAGGCAGTGGCCAATATATTCAAAGTGCTAAAAGAAAAAAAAAAAAACCTGTCCAACAAGAATTCTTTATCTGGAAAAACTATCCTTTCAGAAGTGAAGAAGAAATGAAGACATTTCCAGATAAGGCTGAGGCAGTTTTTTATCACTAGATCTGCTCTGCATGAAATACTCAAGGGAGTCCTGAAGGGTTAAATGAATGAAAGAACCCTAGATAGTAACTTGAAACTTTCTAAAGAAATAAAGATCTCAGTGAAAGCAAATACATGAACAATTGTAAATGCTAGTATTATTGTAAGAATGCTTTGTAACTTCACTTTTTGTTTTCTGCATGATTTGAAAGACATATATTTTTTAATAAAATTACTAGTCTAAAAGCTAGAATTATTCCAACTTTGGTTAGTAACTCTACATCTTGTTTTTTACATAATTTCAGAGGCTAATGTATTTAAAAGAATTATTAGTTTATGTTTTGGAACACACAATGTGTGTATGTAATTTCATGACATCAACAATCAAAAGGGTAGAGATAGAGCTGTGAAGAGAATAGGTTTTGCAAATTACTGAAGTTAACCTGATATAATTCAAATTAGGGTGATGTATCTTTAGGGTGTTAAATGTAATCCCCATGGTAATCCCAAAGAAAATAGTTATAGAATATACACAAAAGGAAATAAAAAGGAATTGAAACATTTTACTACAAAAAAAATCAACTAAACAAAAAAGAAAACGGTAATGCAGGTAATTAGAGACAAATCTATAAGGCTTATCAAAAACAAATAGTAAAGGGCAAAAGTAAGTCCATCCTTATCAGTAATTACTTGAAATGTAAATAGATTAAACTCTCCAATCAAAAGACAGAGATGGGCAGAATGTATAAAAACACATGATCCAACTATATGCCATCTACAAGGGACTCACTTCAGATCCAAAGACACAAATTGAAAGTAAAAAAATGGGAAAAGATATTTCATGCAAATAGTACCCAAAAGAAAGCAGGGATGGCTATACTAATATCAAACAACATAGATTTTAAATCAAAAAAATTCACAAGGAGCAAAGAAAGGCATTATATATTAATACAAGTTTTAATACAGAAAAAAAAACAATAAGTATTTACATACCTAATGACAGATCATTGAAATATATGGAGCAAAAACTGATAGAATTTAAAGGAGAAACAGACAGTTCTACAATAATAGTTGGAGACTTCAATACTCCATACCAGACAGAAAATAAGTAAGGAAACAAAGGATTTAAACAACACAGTAAACCAATTAGATTTAATGGACATATACAGAATACTCCACTCAACAATAACAACATAGACAATCTTCTCAAATGCACATGAAACATTTTCCAGAATAGACCATTCATTAGGCCACAAATTAAGTCTCATTAGATTTAAAAAGATAGAGATCATACAAAGTACCTTTTCTGACCACAATGGAATAAAGTTAGAAATCAATAACAGAAATAAAACTGGAAAATTTACAAATTTTTGGAAATTTAGAAATACATTCTTATACAGCCAGTGGATCAAAGAAAAATTTACAGGGGAAATTAGATAATACTTATAGATAAAAAAAAAAATAACAACACAACATACCAAAATGTGTAGAATGGGGACAAGTCAATGCTAAGGGGGTAATTTACAGCTTTAAACACATATTAAAAAATAAAGAGACAGAGAGAAAGAAAGAAACAACAATCACAGCAATATGTTGAAATTTTAGAAAACTAGAAGTGGAAAAAGGGAGGGGAGGGAGAAGGGAGGGGTGCTAATGAGGAATTGGTCAATGGACACAAAGAATAATTGCATATTGCAATGATGAATAAACTATATTGATCTAACCACCACTCATTCTACCACAATTACTGAAAATCAGTGTTGTACCCCACATGTATGTATAATAAAGAAGAAAAAAATTTTAAAAATTTAAAAAAAGAAATTCCCAGAAGAAAAAAATAGAATAAATTCATCCTATGATTTACCCTCCAAATTAAAAAAAAAAGAGAGAGAGAGAGAAAGCTCTCAAATCTCAAATCAACAATCTAACTTTACATCTTAAGGAACTAGAAAAAGAAAAATAAACTAAACCTAAAGCTAGCAGAAGGAAGGAAATAATAAAAATTAAAGCAGAAATAAATAAAATTTTGAATAGGAAAACAATAAAGAAAATCAATAAAACCAAAGTGTTTTTTTGAAAGATCAAAAAAATTGACAAACTTTTAGCTAAATGGACTAAGAAGAAAAAACAAAGATTCAAATTGCAAAAATCAGAAATGAAAATGGAAACTTACTATCAATTTTACAAAAATAAAAAAAATGGATTATAAGAGAGTACTATCCAATAATTTGGATAAAATGGGCAAATTTCTAGAAACACAAAACCAACCAAGACAAAATCACAAAAAAATAGAAAATCTCAATAGGCCTATTAATAGTAAGAAAATTGAATCAGTGATAAAAAAAACTCTACTGACAAAGAAAGGGCCTGAAGGCATTATGGGTGAATTCTACCAAACATTTAAAGAAGAAATAATATGAATCATTCTCAAACTTTTCCAAGAAATTGAGAGGGAAGAAATACTTCCTGGCTAATTTTATGAGGCCAGCATTACCCAAATATCAAAGCCAGACAAAGATAGTATAAGAAAAGAAAACTATAGACCAATATCCCTTTTGAACACTGATGCAAAAGTTCTCAACAAAATATTAGCAATCTGAATTCAGCAGCATACTAAAAAGATTATGCACAGTGACCAAGTGGGATTTATTCCTGTAACACAGGATGGTTTAACACAAGAAAATCAATGTCACATACCACATTAACAGAATGAAGAGGAAAAAAACCACAGAATTATCTCGATTGATTCAGAAAACGCGTTTGACATAATTCGACACCTTTTCATGACAAAAACACTTGATAAACTAGAAATAGAAGGAAACAATCTTAAAATAACAAAATCCATATATGAAAAACTAACAGCAAACATCACACTCAATGGTGAAAGACTGAAAGCTTTGCCTCTAAAATAAGAAACAAGGTAAGGATGACTACTTTCACCACTTTTATTCAACATGATATTGGAAGTTCTAACCACAGCAATTAGATTAGAAAAAGAAATAAAAGGCATCCAAATTAGAAAGGAAGAAGCAAAATTATCTGCATTTACAGATTCTATGATCTTATATGAAGAAAACCATAAAGATTCCACACATACAAAAAAGATTAGGGCTAATAAATGAATTCAGCAAAGTAGCAAGATACAAAGTCAGCACAGAAAAATAAGTTGCATTTCTATACACCAACAATAAACAATCTGAAAAGGAAAGTGCAGAAATATTTTATTTACTATAGAATTTTTTTTCCTTTTTTTTTTTTTGTCTTTTTTCGTGACCAGTAACGGGATCGCAACCCTCGGTGTGGCGCCCGCACCACGCTCAACCAGTGAGCGTACGGGTCTCTATATGGGATCCGAACCCTCGGCGGGAGCACCGCTTGGCTCCCAAGCGCCGCACTCTACCAAGTGCACCACCAGGCCAGCCCTTACTATAGCATTTTAAAAATAAAATATTTATTTTAACCAAGGAGATGAAAGACGAGTACAATGAAAACTACAAAACATTGCTGAAAGAAATTAAAGATGACACAAGTAAATGGAAATAAGTCCCATGTTCTGAATATCATGACAACACTGATGGGTATACATCGTCTGTCTTCAGGAGAAGCTCATAATAGACATAAAAGTAATATGTACACAAAGCCAATTTGGAAAAATCAAATAAACAGTTACTGCTGTGTATGTGTGTGGTTTTGTCTGTGTGTGCGCGCATGTACGTAAAGCTCATATTCACGTGCCTGATTCAGAGACCCCCCTTTGGTGCCCCTCTATGGACATCAAGTTAATAGCCCTGATGTAAAGGAACGCATAAACGCTTCTGCCAAACCCAAAATCCAGCGTGATGATAAAGACAGATGTGAGCCCTATGGTGAGAGAAACCCACTTTCCTGATGGCCTTAGGGAAGACCTTCTGTAACACCCAAGTATGGCTGCTCTTTCACCAGGAATAAGGGACTTGAGCATCCGGGCTGTTGGGAAACAAAAAGGGGAGGTTATTCCCATCAAGGGGCTGCTACGTGCAATCTTGCAGACTACAGGCTTTTGTTATCTCATGGTCAGTTCTGTAATTCTTTAACTCATTCTTTCATGTATTCATATCTGCCTCTCACAAGTTGGATATTGTCTTATTCCCGGTCAGCTCTGACTCTAAAGAAAGAATGGCTAGTTCACCAAGTTACTCATTAGCTCTTATCACCTTGCTCTTCCTGAACACTAAGTTCCGTAACATTTTCCCACAAGCCGTATTGTGAGCCAAGCTTAGGAAAGGACTTCTTTTTTGCTAGCATTCTGTTTAAAGCTGTATTCTACAAAATGGCTCTTCTAATTGTCTATGATTATTTGGTGTGGTGGGTTCTTACAAATATACTTTTCTTTTTCTCGAATACTATGTTACTAACCTAAATATTTTTAATTTCTTCTTGTTCCCTCTCTCTCCTCTTCCAAGATGACAATCTTTAAACTACTGCATCAAAATGGTTTGGAGGTTCCTCAAACAGCTGAAGATAGATCTACCATACGACCCAGCTATCCCACTGCTGGGAATATACCCAAAGGAATGGAAATCATCAAGTCGAAGGTACACCTGTTTCCCAATGTTCATTGCAGCACTCTTCACAATAGCCAAGAGCTGGAATCAACCCAAATGTCCATCATCAGATGAGTGGATACGGAAAATGTGGTATATCTACACAATGGAATACTACTCAGCTATAAAAACAAATGAAATACTGCCATTTGCAACAACATGGATGGACCTTGAAAGAATAATATTAAGTGAAACGAGTCAGGCAGAGAAAAAGAAATACCACATGTTCTCACTTATTGGTGGGAGCTAAAAAAAAATAAAATAAAATAGTATATTATTTTAGGAGAGAAATAGACAAGTTGACCTATATAACATTACTGCTATTTGCATATAACTTAGTTCACAGGTATAATCAAGGAAGATATTTGCAAATAGCAATCATAAAAATAAAAATATTGTGAAAATACAAATATTAATGGGAAAGGACATTCTTGGGGGGGAGGGGAGAGAGGGAGGAGGGAGGGAGGTGTCGGTGATGGGCCATAATAATCATATACATTGTATATTGACAAAATAAAAATTTAACGAAAAATAAATAAATAAAATAAAGAATAAAATTAAAAATAAATATGCAAAAAGAAAAGTTAAAAAAAAAAAAAAAAGAAATCCCTCAAGTTAGAAATGCTCAGTCTTCATGTTCACTCTCTCTGCTCTGTTTTTGTTTTTGTTTCTTTTTTCACATTTATTTTTTTCACCTTTACTTGAGTTGTGGAGGATAGTATGTGACATACAAGAACCTGCAAACACTCGTCTGAAGAGTGATTCCTCGGATACCTGGTGTATACTACCATGGGAATAAAGATTGCCTATATAAACTAAATAACCAGCTAATTCATCTAAGTCATACTTCCCTGTTCTTCATTGTCTAAGATGGAGTTTCTCTCGCTTACCTAGATGTAAAGGAAATAAATAAGCTGATAAATCATACTCAAAACAATAGATTATATCATGAAAAACTATGACAAGATATTGAACCTGGCATGCTATATGTTTTAACATAATGTGACTATATCACATATATACGATAATGTTTGAAGTAATTTAAGTCTTTTTGTACCCTATATCCTTCTCTAGAAGGAGATTAAAGGAAGATATAAGAAATTAAGTTACAAGTATATGTATATATGAAAATAAGAGAGAACACAAAATAAGTGAAAATTTATATAACACAGACTGATAGTAAAAATGTTATTAACTTTATATAGTCTTCAAACACTATATGTCTACTTGCTTTATTTTCTCTTTGTTAATAGAAATATTATAGTATTTACAAGCAAATCAATTATTGCAAATCACAGTTGGGAAATTCTGTTTTTAAAATCTTATTAGATGTTTTCTAAAGTCCTTGCTTTTACTATTTTGGTAAAAAATAGGATTATTTTTTGGTTTTGTTTTAATCATGTATATTTACTAAAAACACTTTTTACAGGAGAGGAGCACTCATAGATTTGGAGTCCAAAAACAACAACAAAAAGATTTCAAATTTTTAAGATTCAATTATTTTTATATTCCTTTTTGTTACACCTCATGCTTATTTTTGGCAGAAGAATGGGTATGCCAATAATTTCAATAATTTTCAGTTATATTTTTCAGTGTGTGTAGGTCATGGGGTGTGATAGGAAACAGCAGAGGTTCTGAAACCAGAACCCCAGCTCCACCTGTACTGGCTTCCACATTGGTAACATGAGGAAGATCATCTAACTCATAGGATTGCTTGAAAATTAAGTAAACAATACTTAGAAAGCATTTAAAAGAATGCCTGGCACATAGTGAGTATTTCATTTGTTAGACTTTATTATTGTTGATGTCATATTTTATTTATACAGAGTAATAAAGATTTCTGTCTCTTCCTGAGACATCAGATGGATCATGACTAATTAGGGTTGGGCATGTTGAGTAATGGCTTTGTATCGAATGTATAAAATATTAAATATGGGCTCTTTTCTTAAATCTTTGAGTTGTGATGATAAGGTGGGCAACCACTTCTATACAATAGTCTAGAAAAGGTCACTATAAAGAATACCAAGTATGACTAGATTTTCACACAAAATAAAAAATGCCTAAATCCATCAAATGAGTATATCCTATGAGGAAAAAAATACTAAGAAAATATTTTTTTCTCAGGTACGGCAAATATTTAAACTAATGTGTCCTCTTAAGCATTTTTTTTTTCAGTGAGAAGTCATTCTACTAACAAAGGGAAAGAATTACATGCTTAAAAACATTTTTTCAAAAAAGCCCTTCTGTTACAAACTAATCTCATTTTATAAAACAGTTAGTGGTACGTCAACAAATGCGTGTTCTCTAGGCAAGTGGAGATGAGTGATAACTGAAGGTTTTTCTCTTATTCTTCCTTTCGTTGATACAAGACTTAAGATTATGGTTAATTGCACATTTCATCTTTGCTGACAATGTCTTTCACTAGAAGTAAATTTACTAAATAATCTGCAGTTTCTACCTCCCGCCCCCACCCCCCAACCCCTAAAAGAAGATTAGGGTAACCCTAGTTTTTTACTCCTATTGTGCTAGCAACTAAGCTCACTTTAGATTCTTAATTACAGTTAGGAGCTCTAATTTCCAACTGGGATTCCCTACATGTTCTCTTTAGCCATATTGTGTAAATTTAGCTTTACCTCCTCCCGATGATCAGGGTTAACTACTCTGAATGTGATGATGATGCCTTAGCTATTGGTTCTCAACACAAGGAGTTTAAAGTCTACTCGTGGTAGTCATATGTTATAGTTCAATGGGACCCTAATAGGTCCTTTCACAAGGACAAGCCCCCATTGAGACCAGAACCTCCAACCCTGAAGATCCCAGAGCTGCAGGTATGTGAAGCACAAAATACCCAGTAGAATTTTGGAAGTGGTGTTGAGTGGGACTACTCCTGCTTCAGTTTTCAGACCCATATATTCTTCCTATTTGTGTAACAGTGTCTTACAGAATTTTCTAATTTAATGTATATATTACATCCCAAAGGATGGCATTTCATCCTTTTCAATTCCTGCCTCTGAGCTGATACTGCAGCTATGTCTTCAGAAATATATACCTTCTGGATGTTTGTGATAGGTGATCAGTGAATCCCATGGCCACGGATCCATTTCTATACCTTTGCTATGAAGTGGGTCCTTCAGTTAAATGCTATGCTGTGCAGGATTCTGTACATGTGGATCAGGCATTCCATTGTTTCCTACAAGAGCTCTGCTGTCATTCTTACCTTTCTTTCATCCGTATTTAGTGCACCTGTTTTCTTGGGCTACTTTTAAGGTTTTTCATTATCACTGGTTTTAAGCAATTGGATTACAATACGTTTTGGTACAATTCCATTCGTATTTATTGCTTTTGAGGTTCTTTGAGCTTCTTGCACTCGTAAGTTTATACTTTTCATGGAATTTGGAAATTTTACCTACCATTATTTTTTAAATAGATTTTATTTTTTTAGAGCAGTTTTGGGTTCATAGCAAAAGTGAACAGAACAGAGTTCCCATATGTCCTGTGTCCCCACACATGCACAGCTTCCCCGACTATCAACATTCTGCACTGCAGTGATAAGTTAGTTACAATTGATTAATCTGCATTGACACATTATCACCCGAAGTCCATAGGTTCAATTATGTTCATTCTCGAAGCTGTACATTCTATGGGTTTTGGCAAATGTATGATGGCATGTGTCCACCATTATAGTCTCACACAGAACAGTTTCACTACCCTAAAAGTCCTCTGTGCTCCCCCAATCCCTTTTAACCATTGATCTTTTTACTGTGTCCATAGTTCTTCCCTCTCCAGAATGTTATATATTTGGAATCATATAGCATATAGTTTTTTTTTTATAGATTGGTGTCTTTCACTTAGAAAAATGTATGTAGGGTTTCTCCAGGTCTTTTTACGGCCTGATAATTCATTTCTTTTTAGCACTGAATAATATTCCATTCTGTGAATGTACCACAGTTTATTTATCCGTTTCCCTAATAAATTGAAAAATATTTTTAAAAAATATCTCCAAATGTTTTTCTGTCCCTTCCCCTCCGCTCATCTCATCTTCTTAGAGGACTCCAATTACACATATACAAGTATTAGGCTACTTAAAGTTGTTCTGTAGCTCTGTTCTTTATATCTTTTTTCTAATTTTTATTCACTCTAAATTTTGTTTCAGATAGTTTCGATTGTTATTTCCTCAAGTTTATTAATCTTTTCAGCCACAGATCTAGTCTGCTATTAATCCCTAGCCAATTCTTGCAGTACCTTTTGGGTTTGATCTATTTCCTCTTTTATCAGGCCCATCTTGTTCACATCTATGTCCTGCTAGAATTTAACCTTTGTTATCAGCCTGCCACCCAAAAAGAGGAGATGGGGCAGGTTCTGAGAGCTGCATTTGTTGCTATGTAGGAGAGTACTCTGCAGCATCCTTCAGCATGGGAGATGTGCTAGCTCTTACAGGGAACGGTGGGATACCTCTGAGAGCTCTTAGTGTTCAGTAGTGTCTGTATAGCCAAAATATCTGGGAGCAGACATTCATATATCCTCCATCCCATATTTAAGAATACCAGATTTCCAACCAGGGCCTTGGCTTTACCCTAAGAAACCTGCATTGGCCTAACGTTTAAGTGGCTCAGGGTCTCTGCAACACTATCAAATCTTTATTTTAGTGCTCAGTTGTGTATGCTCTTTGTTTTTCCACTATAAGAGATAAGGGCCTCATCGTAAGCTACCAAAGATGCCTCTGTCTCCTACACTTAGCCTTTAATTGCTTGTCAATGGTCCTTGGTTTCTATTTATTTCTCTACAGAGTGTCAACACAACTTAGTAGTAACCAGCCAGTTCCACTGTCTTTGTAGGTATTGTTCCTTCTGTCTTTTTCAAGTGACTAAATCATTGTAACTGCAAAGACAGTTCATTCCACTGGGATGTTTTCCCAAGTCACTACTGGTGAAATCTTTATCAACTAGGCCACCTTATTATGTCAGGGACTATTTCTGCACCAACTAACACTCAGATTGAGGTTCTCTTTGCCTGCTGGGATATGAGTGAACCATTCTCCAAACCTCATCTTATCATCTGTTTCTCAGACTACGCCTAGTACCACTTATGTTAGATCAGACTTTCAAGAAGCAGACACCAAAATAGTATTGGATGTGCAAGAGATTTCCTGGGGAAATACATGCAAAAAAAAAAAAAAGGAAGAAGCTGGAGAAGATGGATAGAATCCAGACTAAGATGCAGACCTGACCTTTATAAAGGAATAGAGGGAAGAAAGAGGATTAGGTAGAAAATGTCTTGGACTACATTTCAGTTCTAAGAAAGTTTGGTTGACCAGGCTGATAAGTGTGTCCTAGATAGAGCCAAAGTCACTCAAATGAGGAGTTCCCCATCTCACAGGAATGGACCTGCACTGTTCTTCTATCTACTCCCTGTGCTTAGTCACTAAGTGAGAGCAGCCCAGGGGAGCATGCTCTTGGTGTAACTATGGCTGTGGATCTAGAAAGGTTAGAACCTGGGACCATTAGCCAATAATGCTTCTAACAGCAGGAAATCTGAGCAGTACGTTTTCATAGGCAGAGCCGCCACAGCTCCCTTGCTGACTAATCTATGTAAATGCTGCCCTCTAGAGCTCTGCACGGCCCCTAGATGTCCCTGGCTCCTAAATAACCACTGCACAAATTCATCTCTCTCTTTAAAAGTCCGATATCTTCATCCCTTTCTCATTCTCATTTAATGGGACTTTGCTTCCAACTTTACTAAGAAAATAGGCACAATAAGAAAGGAACCTCCACTATTACTATGTATATACTGCTTTTCCTCACAACTAGGGGATAAACATTCTTTCACACAACAAAGGCCAACTCCTCCCCTTGACTAGATTCTACCTCCTCTTTCTATTCAAGGTCAAAGTTTCTCTATTTCTCTCTCTCTTTCTCTCCTGCATCATCAATCCCCAACCCATTAGATCTAGATCATTCCCATTATATACAACCATGCTGTTATTTATCTTTTTAAAAAAATTATAACACCAATCTCCTTCCAGGAACTGATCAATGTATCTGTTTCCCTGTACATGTTTTCAATTCCTCTCCTTACATTCTTTCTTGAACCAATCAGACTGTTACTCCCCACAATTCTTCCAAGACATCTCTTAACATGGTGTATTAGTTTGCTAGGGTTGCCTCCACAAAGTATCAAAAACTAGGTGGATTAAACAACAGAAGTTTATTTTCTCACAGTTCTGATGGCCAGAAGATTGAGATCAAGGTGTCAACAGGTTTGATTTCTTCTAAGATGTCTTTCCTTGGCTCGTAGATAGCTAGCTCCTTCTGGTGTCATTCCACTGTGTTGGCATATGTCTGTGTTCCAATTTCCTCTTTTTATAACAACATTAGTCATGTTGGATAAAGCCCACCCTAATGGACTCATTTTAACTTAGCTAGCTCTTCAAGGACCTTACTGACAAATGCAGTTTCATTCTGAGGTACTGGGCAGTTAGAACTTCAACAGAAGTCGGGGGGACACAATTTAGTCCATAACACATGCTTACCAATAACTTCCGTGTTGCTAAAATACAGTGGTCAGTTCTCAGTGGTCACCTTACTTCATCAATCAATCACATTTTATACAGTTTGCAACTCAGAATTCTTTAAAACCCTTCCTTCTTTTGGCGGGGGGGGGTGGTAAGGGGGTGGCTGGCCAGTATGAAGGTCTGAACCCCTGATCTTGGTACTACAACACTTCACTCTAACCAACTGAGCTAACTGCCCAGCCCCAACTTCCTTCTTTTTCTACCTCACTGGTTCTGCCTTATTCATCTACTTATTAGAATAAAGGCAGTTTACACTATTTATGGCATTTTGTTCTTCTGTGAAACTACTAATGACTTTTATTCTTCTGTTCTTTTTGTGTTTGGGTATTAAGTTTCAGAGAGTGGGAGCTGGTTTTAGCAGGAGAATGACATGTGCTTGGCATCTACACCCGTGAGACATGATTGTTTCCAGATTCCATTACTTCCAGGGACATGGTCCCAGCAGAACCTTTATTGCCTCTGCAAAGGGACTGAGACAGCCTGTGAGCAAGTCTGAATGCTGGAATGGGACAAAGCCCAGGAGGTTTGGGGACTCTTGTCCTCTTTCTCTTCCTCATTTCTTACTCCTTTCCTTTCCTTCCTCTTCCTGTCTTTTATTCTTCTTGTTTCTTTTTTTCTATGTAAATCCTTTGGGTGGTACAGAAATATTCAGGGCATCCAAGAGGGTTGGCACCAGGGGTAACGAGCCATCAGCCTGGTAGTTGAGAAAGATGCAGAAGATAACCAAGTGAAGGTTTCTCGCAGCTCTTCAGCAGTCCAGCTACCTCTCATTCTCCTTTATCATATATTAAGTAAGGATTTATTCCAAAACCTCTCTACAAGGTAGCTAATCTCTGAAAATGCTACATTTCCTCAAAATAAGAACAACAACATCTTCACAAGGTGGGCACCATTTATTCAAAAAAAAAAAACTCACTTCTTTTATATGTTTGAGGGAGCCTAAGCTTTGGCCAAAGTTGTGCCTTCCATTGGAGTTGGACATATATATTTAAAACTGGAGTATCCTGAGGAGTAGCCATGGGATAGCCTGCATGTGCAAGGACTGAGTCATCCTAACGCTGAATGGAACTAGACATGATGTGTTTATATCAATGATTCTCAAACTTTATCAGGCATCAAGATCACCTAGAAGGCTTGTAAAAATTCACATCATTGGGTCCCATTGCCAGAATTTTTGATTCGGTAGGTCTGGAATAGGGCCCAGGAATTTGCATTTCTAACCATTTTCCAGGTGATGCTTATGTGTTATTCCATTGAAACCAACGGCGTTAGATGTTACAAGAGAAAAATGTCTCTGAGGGTAGTGTTTATCGTTTTGTCCTAACTCCTCCCAGCTTCATGGACTTATACTATGCCCCAGGGAGAAAGACACAAAGAAAATAAAACATCTCTGATGCTCTTGAGTGTGTGTTTGACTTTGGTACCCCTCTAAATGAATATAACAGAAGAGAGAAGGGAGTTACTCTCTTCCACCTTACCCCAGATCACCAAAAGCTCTGCCCCTTGAGTATTCAAAGGTTCTAGGGCATCAGGAATAGTGCCTTGTAAGAGTGGTAAAAACAGAGGCAGTGCCAAGTGGGTAACATATGTCAGTTGAGTCATAGCTGCTTTGTTGTTGATGATGGAGATGGTTCTTTCACTCCTTTTGGTGGAAATTGTACTTAAGGCCTTTGGGTGGCTTCACTTTAATATTAAATTACAGTTTTTGTATTTTCCACAATTCGCAATTTGCTAGTTGACTAGGTACATGCTCCCAGGGTTTCAATAAGGGGTATATTCAATAAATTGGAAGCTAAACAAATTAATGCTATGATTTTTATTTAACGAATGAGATAAAAAGCAAAGAAAAAAATTTCTTGCTTCAGGCCACACAGGTGAGTGGCAGAATTAGAGATAGTGGAGGGAAGGTTCTCTAATCCTGTGATTGGACAACTTTACCTTTTAATTACTATTAAATATATATTTTTTAAATGCACAGCATTTGGGAGCCATTGCCACATGAAAGGATCCATTCTGATTATTATTGACTGTTAGTGACACAAGGACGAAATGTGTTTGCTAATTGGGAAACACCTGAATCTGCAGATTTGTGACAAATCTGGGATTGTTTTAGCAAAGGTCAAAGGCATAAAACTTCCTATCAGGACTGTGGGGGAAGGAGTTCCAGTTATTAGGATGGGGATTTATAAGTGGAATGGTAGATAAACAAAGCATGCTGTTCATTCTGGGGTGAGGATGAAATAGTTTTTTCCCTGTATCTTGAAGGATGGATGCAATCTTCTTCCACAGAACAGAAATATCCCAGGAAAAATGAGACTGAGTCACAGGCTAAAAAGTAGCTTCCTGTACTCATGTAAAAACAAGAGTAGATTTAAATTACCTCTAAACCTGAATTATCTCTGGACTTGTATAACACAAGGTAGCTAAATGAGATATACAGAGTATATATTTTCACAAGACCTACAAAGAAAAGGCTTCGTTTAGAAGCCATTGCCCTACATTTGTATAATGCACAAGTTCTAATACTATCATATTATTAAAACACATAGAGGTGTTGAATGCTTTGAAAAGACTGACGTATATAACAAACATTTCATTTGTAGTCAAAGAAAAGTTGTAGCTTTTCTAACATAATAAATATTGCAGATTTCTGGGTGATATCAGAAGAACCTGCTGCATATTTACAAAACTGAAGACTAAGAAAGCGCTAGCAAGATCCACATTGTGTGAATGGACATAAGGATAAAACTGTATTTTAAAAAGGGGTGTCTTTGAAGAGGAGGATCAACAAAAAATATTTCCTGAAGAATTGGACACTCCTGTAATTCTTCCAATTGTTAATGACTTGTAAAATTAGGAACTCACTTTGCCCTGCAGATGATTTTCAAGGTAAAAATACATGCAGCAGTTTTGTTATTCTCACCATCCATGCAGGGTATTTTCTCCGCAGTGGTGGCTCTAAAGGAATGGACCTCGAACTGAGCTGCCGTCTAGAATCAGTGAGGTGATTTTTAAAATCCTGACACCCAGCTACACCCCAGACCAATCAGAATATTACAAATGGGATCTAGGCCTCAGTAACTGGTTTTTGGAGGGGTTTTTTTGTTTTGTTTTGTTTTGTTTTTAAAGCAAATACATTTTTATTTCTGCTAATAATAATTCTTACTATTAACCATCATTGTAGTACAACTTTTTTTAAATTTTATTTTATTTTATTTTACTTCTCAAAATACACTGTACTTGATTTTCATGCCCCTTTACCCGTTCCTCTCCCCCCCTTCCCCTCTCCCCCCACATCGTATTTGTGCACTTGGCTTAAATAGTTCAAGGAATTTTTGTGGTTATTCTGTCTTCTTCCCCCCACCCTTTATTTGTTTGTGTGTTTATTTATTTATTAATTTTTAGCTCCCACAAATAAGTGAGAACGTGGTATTTCTCTTTCTGTGCCTGACTTGTTTCACTTAATGTAATTTTCTCTAACTCCATACATGTTGTTGCGAATGGTAATATTTCATTCTTTTCTATAGCAGAGTAGTATTCCATTGTGTAGATGTACCACAGTTTCCTTATCCACTCATCAGATGATGGACATTTGGGCTGGTTCCAGCTCTCGGCTATTCTATATAGAGCTGCAATAGACATTGGGTACAGGTATCCCTTTGGCATGATGATTTCCATTCCTCTGCATATATTCTAGCAGTGGGATCGCTGGGTCATATAGTAGATCTATCTGTAATTGTTTGAGGAACCTCCATATCATTTTCCATAAAGGCTGCACCATTTTGAAGCCCCACCAACAGTGGATAAGAGTTCCTTTTTCTCTGCAACCTCTCCAGCACTTATCATTCTCAGTCTTTTGGATATTAGCCATCCTAACTGTAGTAAGATGGTATCCCAGTGTGGTTTTGATTTGCATTTCCCAAATGTTAAGTGATATTGAGCACTTTTTCATGTGTTTGTTGGCCATTCATATCTCTTCCTTTGAGAAATGTCTGTTCAGCTCCTTTGCCCATTTTTCAATTGGGTTATTTTTGTTGTTGTTGTTGTTGTAAAGTTGTTTGTGTTCCTTGTATGTTCTGGATATTAATCCTTTGTCAGATGTATATTTAGCAAACATTTTCTCCCACTCTGTTGGTTGTTTTCTTACTCTGTTTATTGTTTCTTTTGCTGTGCAGAAGCTGTTTAGTTTTGAAATAATCCCATTTGTTTATTTTACCTTTAGTCGCCTGTGTTTTTTGGGTCCTATTCGTGAATTCTGTACCCACTCCTACTTCCTGGAGTGTTTCCCCTACGTTTTCTTTAAGGAGTTTTATTCTTTCAGGATGTATATTTAATTCTTTAATCCATTTGGAGTTGATTTTGGTATATGGTGACAGATATGGGTCTAGTTTCATTCTCCTACATATGATTATCCAGTTTTCCCAGCACCACTTGTTGAAAAGGCAGTCTCTTCCCCAATATGTAGACTTGCTGCCTTTGTCAAAGATCAGATGGCTGTAGGCATATGGGTTAATTCCTAGATTCTCTATTCTCTTCCATTGATCTGTGTATCCGTTTTTATACCAGTGCCATGCTGTTTTGGTTATTATAGCTTTGTAATATAGTTTAAAGTCAGGTAGTGTTATGCCACCAGCTTTATTTATTATTATTATTATTTTTTGCCCAGGATTGCTTTGGCTATGTGTGGTCTTTTGCGGTTACATATAAATGTCTGGATAGCTTTTTCCATCTCAGAGAAAAATGTCATTGGAATTTTGATGGGGATTGCATTGAATTTGTAGATCACTTTGGATAATATGGACATTTTCACAATGTTAATTCTTCCAATCCAAGAGCATGGGATATCTTTACATCTTCTTGTGTTCTCTTTAATTTCTCACAACAGTGGTTTATAGTTCTCTTCATAGTAATTTTTCACATCCTTGGTCAGCTTTATTCCTAAATATTTTCTTTTTTGGTGGCTACCGTAAAAGGCTAGCTTTCCTGATTTCTCTTTCTGCATGTTCACTGGTGGAGTATAGAAATGCTACTGATTTTTGTGTGTGGATTTTGTACCCTGCAACTTTGCTGAAATCGTTTATCAACTCTAGGAGTTTTTTCACAGAAGCTTTAGGCTGTTCAATATATAGGATCATATCATCTGCAAAAAGGGACAGCTTTACTTCATCCTTTCCAATCTGAATGCCCTTTATTTCCTTCTCTTCTCTGATTTCTCTGGCTAGTACTTCCAACATTATGTTGAATAGGAGTGGTGAGAGTGAGTATCCTTGTCTAGTTCCTGTTTTTAAGGGAAAATCTTTCAGCTTTTCCCCATTCAGGATGATTTTGGCAGTGGCTTATCATATATGGCTTTAATTATGTTGAGATACTTTCCATCTATTCCTAACTTGTAGAGAGTCTATCGTGAAAGGATGTTGAATTTTGTCAAATGCTTTTTCAGCATCTATAGAGATGATCATGTGGTTTTTGTCTTTGCTTTTATTAATGTGGTGTATCACATTTATAGATTTGCATATGTTGAAACAACCTTGCATCCCTGGGATGAATTCCACTTGATCATGGTATATACTTTTATGTATGTGTTGCTGTATTCTGTTAGCTAGTATTTTATTGAGGATTTTTGCATCTATATTCGTCAAGGATATTGGCCTGTGGGTTTTTTTTTTTTAATTTTGTCAATATACAATGTGGTTGATTATTATGACCCATCACCAAAACCTCCCTCCCTTCTCCCTCTCCCCGCTCCCACCCAAGAATGTCCTTTCTGTTTGCTTGTTGTAACACCTTCAAAGAAATCGTAGTTGTTATATCTTCTTCGCCGTGAGAGAGTGAATTTATTTGTGTATTTTTAGCTCCCACGAATAAGTGAGAACATGTGGTATTTCTTTTTCTCTGCCTGACTCGTTTCACTTAATATTATTCTCTCAAGGTCTATCCATGTTGTTGCAAATGGCAGTATTTAATTCGTTTTTATTGGCCTGTTGTTTTCTATTTTTGATGCATCTTTGTCTGGTTTTGGAATCAGGGTGATATTTGCCTCATAGAATTAGTTTGGGAGAATAGCCTCTGTTTCAATCTTTTGGAACAGTTTGTAGAGAAATGGTATCAGTTCCTCTTTGAAGATTTGGTAGAACTCTGCAGTGAACCCATCTGGTCCTGGGCTTTTCTTTGTTGGGAGCCTTCTGATAATAGTTTCAATCTCTTTTATTGTTATTGGTCTGTTCAGATTTTCAGTATCTTCTTGCCTCAGATTTGGTAGCTTGTATGCATCCAGAGATATATCCATTTCCTCCAGATTTTCAAATTTGTTGGCATATAGCTGTGTATAGTAGTCTCTAATGATTTCTTTTACTTCTGAGGAGTCAGTTGTAATTTTACCTTTTTATTTCTAATTTTTGTTATTTGGCTCTTCTCTCTTCTTTTCTTAGTTGGTCTTTCTAAAGGTTTGTTGATTTTATTACTGTTTTCAAAGAACAAACTTTTTCTTTCATTGATCTTTTCTATTTTTCATTTTTCTATTTCATTTAGTTCTGCTCTGATCTTAATTCTTTCTTTCTGTGTACTAGCTTTAGGTTCGGATTGTTCTTGTTTTTCTAGATCTTTATGGTGAAGTGTTATGTTATTTATTTGCCATCTTTCCATTCTTCTGAAGTAAGCATTTAATGCAATAAATTTCCCCCTTAAAACTGCTTTTGCAGTATCCCACAGATTTTGGTATGATGTGTCATTATTCTCATTAGTTTCAAGAAATTCTTTGATTTTCTGGACCCACATGTCATTAAGTAGAATGTTGTTTAATTTCCATGAGTTTGTATAGTTTTCAGAGTTTCATTTATTATTGATTTCTAATTTTAATCTGTTGTGATCAGAAAAAACACATGGAATAATTCTAATTTTTTGAATTTGTTAAGACTTGCTTTGTGACCTAACATGTTGTCTATCCTGGAGAATGTTCCATGTGCTGATGGGAAGAATGAATATTCTGAGGTTGTTGGGTGGAATGTCCTGTAGATATCTGCCATGTCCAATTGGTCTAAACTACTGTTATGATCTTGTGTTTTTCTGTGATTTTTTGCCTAGATGATCTGTCCAATGATGAGAGTGGGGTGTTCTGGTCCCTGACTATTATGATGTTAGTGTCTATTTCTTTCTTTATATCTAATAGTGTTTGCTTTGTACATCTTGCTGCTCCGACATCAGGTGAATATATATTTGTGATTGCTATGTCTTCTTGATGGATGGATCCATTTATCATTACATATTGGCCATCTTTATCTTTTTTAATAGTTTTTGCTTTAAAGTCTAGTTTATTTGACATAAGAATAGCTACTCCAGCTCATTTTTTATTTCTACTTGCATGATATATCTTTTTCCATCCTTTCACACTTAGTCTATGTGTGTCTTTACAGGCCAAGTGAGTCTCTTGGAGACAGCATATTGTTGGGTCCATCTTTTTAATCCAGTCAGCCAGTCTGTGTCTTTTGAATGGGGGACTTAGTCCCTTTACATTCAGAGTTATTATTGAAAGGTGTTGATTTACTCCTAGCATTATACTGATTTTCATTTAAATGTCTTAAGTACCTTTTTTCCTTTCTTTCAAATTTTCTGTTTGTTTTCTGTATTTGTTGCCTTCTTGGGGTGATAGATAAAATATTTTTTCTCACTTTTGTTAGCATTATCATTTTGCTGGTAGATACTGTTCTTTCTTGTGTATTCATGGTAGTGATGGTTGTTTTTGTGATATCAAACCCAGTACTTCCTTGAGAATTTCTTGTAGGGCTGGTCGTGTGGTAGTGAACTCCCACAGTTTTTGTTTGTCTGAGAAATATATTATTTGTCCTTCATTTCAGAAGGATAGCCTTGCTGGGTAAAGTATTCTTGGCTTGCAATTTTTGTCCTTTAGTGTTTTGAATATATCATCCCATTCTTTTCTGGCTTTTAGAGTTTCTGATGAAAAGTCTGATGTTATTCTGATTGGGGCTTCCTTATAAGTGACTTGCCGCTTCTCTCTTGCAGCTTTTAAGATTCTCTCTTTGTCTTTGATTTTTGTCAGTTTGATTACACATGTCCTGGAGAGGACCTTTTTGGGTTGAATGTGTTTAGTGATCTTTGGGCTTCCTGAATCTGGGGATCTGTGATTTTCCTTATACCTGGGAAGTTTTCTGCTATTATCTCATTGAGTATGTTTTCAATGCCACTTCCTTTTCCCTCCCCTTCTGGAATACCCATGATTCAGATATTTGAGTGCTTAAGGTTGTCAGTTGTCTCTCTTAAATTCTCTTAAATTTTTTTTATTCTTTTTTCTTTTTTCTGGTCTGCCTGTAATAATTCAAACAGCCTGTCTTTGACGTCAGAAATTCTCTCTTCGGCTTGTTCAAGTCTGCTGGTTAAACTCTCTGTTGTATTTTTTATTTCGTTGAATGACTCCTTCAGCTCCACAAGCTCAGCTACATTCTTTTTCAAGGCATTGATTTCTTTGTACATTTCTTTTTTCATATCCTGTATGCTTTTTCTCATTTCATTGTGTTGTTTCACTGAGTTTTCTTGTATCTCATTTAGTTTCCTTAGAATAGTTACTCTAAATTCCTTGTCGGTCATTTCAAAGACTTCCTGTTCTATAGGATCTAGCACTTGTAAGTTATTAATTTCCTTTGGTGGTGATGTACTTTCTTGATTTTTCATATTTCTGAGTTCTTTCCTTTGGTGTTTTGTCACTGTGGCCACGGGTATCACAGTTCACTCATTTTACCCTGCTGTATGGCTTGGATCCTGAAGGGTCTGCTGCTTCTGGACAACAGAAACTAGCCTGGACTGGATGTCCTGCCCCACCTACCTTCACCAGCTGGTTGGGTGGCGTGGGAGTCCAGAGCCTCTCAGGTCACTCACAGAGATGGACAACCTGTGGCGGAAGTCCCACCCTGACTGCGATCCCCAGTTCATCTGACTTGGGGCTTAGGATCCCAGAGCCTCTCAGGTCACTCATGGAGATGGATGGCCTGAGCCAAAAGTCCCTCCCCATCAGCTTGGGAACCTGTGCTTCCCAGGTCGCTCATGGAGACAGATGGCCTGTGCGGGAAGTCCCGCCCCGGCCCACCTACCTTCTCTGGCTGGCAGGCTTGGGGTGTGTAGGCCCCAAAGCTCCAAAGCTCCAAAGTCTCTTTAGGAAATGTGGAGCAACCTGAACTGGGGTCGGGCGGCCGGCGGCTCCTGTCCATTCCAGCACAGACCTCGAGTCCTCGGTCACTGCTCCTCAAAGCTGCAAATTGGTCACTCTGTGGGAGAGAGCGACACCAGGAACCAACTACTCTGCCATCTTGACCCCTCCCCTGTTTATTGTTTTTAAAGCACCCCAGGTGACTCCAAAGTGCAGCTCTGACACTTACAGGCCTTTAAGGTGAAATTCGTGTGCGTAATAAATAGTTCCTGAATAGCCTGTCTTTGTCTTTTTTGCATAAGCTGATTTACTACCATAGTGTTAGTCTCTTCTATCTATTGTCATTTTCCCTGTGTATAAACTCATTATTTTATTAGTTACTAAATATAGGTACCTAGCATCACAAATCAAGTAATACTAGAGTTTAATTACCTTGTTCTTATAGTTGGTGTGTGTATTAGTTTCCTACTGCTACTGTAACAACCGAATGTAACCAACTTAATGCAACCAATTTAATGGCCTAAAACAACACAAATTTATTATTTTATGGTTCACATCTGCAAAGTCCCATTTGCCACATAAAGTAACATATTCATAGGTCCGGAGGATTAAGACTGGGACATTTTAAGGAGCCATTATGTTACCTACAACAGTATAAGTAAACTAACACAATGGGGTATGACCAGGGCATTAACAAACTCGGATTGTATTTTGAAGTCTATTTAGCCAGTCCTATTGGTCTAAACACTGGTCAGTAATGCACATTCCCAGCAGTATAGATCACAAAAACCACTCTTCTCACCATGTCACATATGACTTATAAGAACTTAAAACCACCATTTGTCTCATTCAGTTTCAATGCATGTGTTCAAATAAAATGCCCCAAGATACAAGTTTCTTCCTAAGAAGTAGCTACCAATTTGGGCACACATATTTTAGCATCTTTGCCAATTTCAGTTGTTTGAATGACATAAGAATATAATCACATGTAATAACAGTCTGTATTTCCCTATTATGTTAGGATGCTGGTTTTATGATTTTCCAGGCCCCTACACTTGTGGTATGGTACAACACATAGTTTTCGTCTGTTCTCCCTTTACTCATCATTCCTTCAACAGATAACGTGTTGTGTCTGTGTACAGTTGTGAGGGCTGTAGCATGGTGGCTGCTCTTCAGGAACCCCTCAGACAGAGGTTTAGAGCCTCACAGTCTTTCTAAGTTTACTCAGAAGGAAGCAGTATATTTAGGTGGCAACATGCTTAGTGTATCCAGAACATAAGTCAGATATTAATGCTACTTTTGCATATTTCTTTTTTTTTTTTTCCGTGTCCGGCAATGGATCGCAACCCTCAGTGTCGCCCCCATACCGGACCGGGACCGGCAACAGGATCGCAACCCTCGGTGTTGCTCCCGCGCCTCGCTCAGCCAGTGAGCGGGAACCGGTCTGCATGTGGGATCCGAACCCTCGGCGGGAGCGCCGCCACGCTTCCCAAGCGGTGCACTATAGCAGTGCGCCACCGGGCCGGCCCTTGCATATTTCAATTACCAACATTTCATATTTTGTCTTTCTCCCTTTTTATGTTTGGAGACATCTCAGCAAATTCATCCATTGCAGACTATTGTTTTGTAATCCCATTCTTTTATTTCCTGTTTCATGCATTTTATTGAGAATGAAAACCAAATACTTTTTAATATTTAATTCTGCTTTTTGTTATTGTATTTTTCAAAGATATTGTTTACCTTTGCATCATGAGTTCAGTGGTTTCTTGTATTATGTTCCAGAATTCTAAGCTTCTTTTTTTTCAATTTTATTTATATTTATTTTTGTAGGGTACAGTGTGTTGTTTCATTACATGAATATACTGCCCAATAATTCACTTAGGCTAGATAGCATAGTTTTGTACCCGTTAGTTCATCCCTTCCCAATCTTACCCACCTCCCCTCCCAGCCTCTAGTAACCATTATTCTACTCTCTACTTCTATGAGAATCACTGGTAATTTTTTTTTAATTCCTCATATGCTGAATTACTTCTGTTTTCTCTTCCTTGAATGATTAAAAGTTCATACAGACTTGGAGTTTATCATGCATAGGATCGATAACTTTCACTTTGTCCTCCTATTCTAATAACTAGAAATTATTAGAATTCCCCTCTCATTTCTGAAGCTACTAATATTTGGTGTCTATCTGGTACAGTCCTGAATCGAGGGAAAATGTATTCCTTCTCTAGCCTACTGGGTGTTTTTAATATGATTCGTTGGAATAGATAGGGCAAAATAATGTTTTTCAGAGTTTGGAAATGTCTGCATTATGTGAATTATTAATAATGTCAACTTAAGCAGTGCTTGTATTTGTATTTGAACCTTTTTGGTACACTGTTCTATCTGGAAAGGGCCATAATAAGTAGTCTATTCTGCTATCTGGTGGACTATGAATATTTGAGCCAAACAAAATCTTCTGATATAACAACTAACTTCCTTTTCTTTTTCTTTCTTTCTTTACATTTTATAAAGCATAGCCTACTCTCACTTTTTATATAATGACTTCCAAGGATGCGGGGGGGCAAATACAAATGCTAACAAGATGTTTTCCTATTCAGATAAATCTTCCAGTGTCTCAGTCTTTAGACTAAATAAAATCATGGTCCTACATCAAGCTATTAGACATGATCATTAATAGTACTAAAGGAATCATATTAATAGGTTTTTTTAAAAGATACTCACAATTTAATCAATTTCTTTCAGAACACTAATGTTGCAGAGTTGTAGCTGCCTCCTGAGGGGCAGTGATGGAAACAATAAAGATTTCAAGGTGAAATGGACGCATGAATACGTCCAGGGGGTAGAGGCCATCCTGTGCTGCTGAGCCTTTGAGACCTGTACATCCATTTGAAAACCTGGAAGTAATGCATATTTTTATGGTTGTGGATATATCCATGCAAATATCTCTATGTATTTCTATAGTCATGCCTAGAGAGATATGACTAAATCCATGCCTATAGAGACATGCCTGTAGAGATAGGTTTCATTTACCTATGAAATAATTCCCGCATGTTTAGAAGTAATGTGCTTTATTAGTTGTAAGAGAACTCTCTTTTAATCCATCTTGAGCAATGTGAGCAGTGACAAAAAGAATCTAGCAATGTAAGGAGAAAAAAAAAAAGTGATGTTAATGGGACAAAAACAATTTTCAAAAATATAGAAATCATATGCTCAAGACTTTGGAATTGGCAGAAGAACAACAGCTAAGAAGGCCACATCTTGACTGAAGAGAGTGTAAGGGGGAGTGTACAGTGATTTCTCTGCAGTTTGATTTCTCCGAGTTGAGGAATTCAATGGCAAGTCCTGAGTGGCTTGCATTGGATGGGGATACTTGAAGTTCTGGGGTTACAGCAAATTCGTGGGTGCAATCTCAGAGGAAAGACTTTTTATTATCATTTTTATTTGCCCTTACACTTTGTTTGTAGCACCCCAATTGTTGGGGAAACTAGGAAGGCAGGGCTTCCGAGGCTGGCATTGGTACAGTGCTCAGCAGAATAGAAACATTACCCAGGACATGAATAGATGGTGAAAGACTTATTTTTCCTTTGGCTCAAATTTTAGTTTAAAAGTGTGGAGATACCATTTAAAGAAGATGGAGAAATAAGCTGAGGGCTCCTTAGACAGATCACAAGAAATAAATAGCATGGTTATGAAATAGGTATGTCGTTATGGCAATACGCAAATCACCTCAGGAGCAGGAATCCACATTCAAACAATATTTACCTGCATCCAGATGTGATAACAAACCAGCAAGCAAAGCATAAACAAATCCTGTAGATAGGAAAATGGTAAATTCAAAAATGAGCTGGGGAAAATTTGCAGAGGGAGGTGATTTTTTTGCACCAGATGGTGGTGGGACTAGAAACCTGTCTCCCTACCTGGAAATTGGTGAAGCAATTCTGAGTCTTTGCCCAGGAAGATCCTTTGGAGTACAAGGATGATACCCACCCAGCTCTTCTTCATGATCATCTATGTGCTCGAGTCTGTAATGATACTGGTGCAGAGTAGCTTAATTGTTGCAGTGCTGGGCAGAGAGTGGGTGCAGGTCAAACGGTTGTTACCTGTGGACATGATTCTCACCAGCCTGGGCATCAGCCATTTCTGTCGGCAGTGGGCATCAATTCTGTTCAATTTTTGCTTCTATTTTAACCCTAATCATTTATTTTGGTACTTATCACTCACCTGGGAATTTTTTAATATTTTTATCTTCTGGCTAACCAGCCTGCTTGCTGTCTTCTACTGTGTCAAGGTCTGTTCCTTCACCCACCCCATCTTCCTCTGGTTCAGGTGGAGAATTTTGAAGCTGGTTCCCTGGCTGTTACTGGGTTCTCTGATGATTTCTTGTCTGACAATCATACCTTCAATAATTATGAATCACACCCAGGTTCAGTTCATCAACATGGTGCATTTACCCGGAAACAGCACTATGACTGAGAGACTTAGGATGTTTCAGAAGCATATGCTCACACTTTATCGAATACTTGCATTGGGTTTTCCCTTCCTCCTGTTCCTGGCTTCCACCATCTTGCTCATGGCCTCACTGGCCCAGCATTTGGCACAGATGAAACACCATAGTACTGGCCACTGCAACTCCAGCACAAAAGCTCATTTCACTGCTGCGAGATTACTTGCCATGTCATTTATCATCTTCACCTCTCACTTTTTTACCGTACTTGCCTCCTTAATAGACAATGCATTTGATAGGAGACCTTGGTACTGGATTTGGGAAGCCTTCATCTACGGCATAGTCTCTATTCATTCCACTTCACTGATGCTGAGAAGCCCTACGTTGAAAAAGGTTCTAAAGGTAAAGTGCTGGGTCCTAGAAGCTGCCTGAGGCACAGGGTATAATAAGACCCCTGGGCAAATGGGAGTTTGCATTGACACAACTACTACTAATAGCAGCACTGCTCCTATCAGTCCCCTCTGTGACAGTGGAACACCATGAACCCCCATCTCATTCTCTTTCATCCCCACAGCCTCTATCTCTAAACAATCAATGCTTTCTCTATTCTGTCCCAATCCTTTCCCTTCCACAATCCTCAGGTTGGTCTAAACTGTCTCATGACTGCCCCATCTCTCCTTAGTCCTCACCATCTTTGGAATCTCACTCCCACTGTATTCTACACAAGACAGTCAAAAGCATGGTATGCACACATTATTTTATCCATCTCATGACTGGCAATTACTTTGCACATTAATATGAATCCTTTTTCCACGAGAATTTATTGCCCATACTCTGAGTGCACCTCATGCAAAGCCCTCGATTTACTTTTCTTTATTTTTTTTCTTTCTTTCTTTCTTTTTTTTTGTCTTTTTCATGATACTATTCCAGAAGGGGATCGCAACCCTTGGTGCGGTGTCGCCCACACCGCGCTCAGCCAATGAGCGCACCGGCCATTCCTATATAGGATCCAAACCCGCGGCGGGAGCATCGCACTCTTCGAAGTGCGCCACAGGGTTGGCCCTCGATTTACTTTTCTAACTTTAATCAAGGAAAGATCTTCCCCTCTCTTTGTCTTTCTCTCTCTTGCTCTTGCTCTCCCTGCTGCTTCTGAACCTTTATCCAGTGACACAAATTTCCTTATTTGCCTCTCTTCCAAATACTTTGCCTTCATTCCTTTAAAGCTCAGATCAAAATTTAACTCTCCTTTCATTTCCATTTGCCAAAACATATTCTTCCCCAGAATAGTGGGCCACTTACCCAGTCTAGGTTCATTCCTTAATACCTGTCCAAACATTGGTGACTTAATTATGTCCACCATATAAGGTTTTATTGGCTCGAATCTTGCCTTTCTATTTACTATAAGTTGGAGTGAACTTTCTAGGAAGATTACTGTATTAAGGCATAGCTGGTTTTCTCCCATATATAACCCAGATGTCAGCTGAGACCCCCCATATTTTATGACATCTGAGGGACACTGGCCTAAATTTTCTGTATTCTTTGTGCTCTGTGGCAGTCCAAAGCCCTCCCCAAATGGATAAGAATACAGAAACCATACAGTAATCAATTAAAATCACCTATAAGACATTCCTGTTTTTTAAAAGTCGTTTCTGCCTCCCCAGTTCAACATGTTTCTCTCATGCCCTTTTCCCTTGCAGGGTCCCATTTTGCCCACTCCTTATGGCATCTCTCTCCTCATTTCTCTCTTCTTCACCTTCACCCAGGACCAACCAAGTGTCTTGGTAATGGCCCACTCCCAGGCCTTTGGGTCTCAGATTCCACCTGCCCCAGGCACTCATCAAGGTATTTTTTTCCAGAAAACAGTTACATCTCTTACAGCATTCTGGTGCCAGGTGTTAAGAATATAATTTTTTCCACCCTGTATATATACACTTGGCATGTCTGGTGAACCAAACTTCCAGCTCTGCCATTAAAAGACTGAAACATCTCCTGAAAGGAAACCATCCTACAGAAAAAAAAAATGATGCAGGTATCTCAAGTTTTACTGTAAAAAAAAAAAAAAAGACAGTCCCTGGAAGGCAATGGAAATTCTGATCTGGTCTTGGATCTATCATTCTGATTTGGCTTGGAGTTGAATTCATATTTGAAAATGAGGGTGTGAAATGTAAGTGAAAACTGAAAGACCACTTTCACCAAAAACTCTGTGGTATTTGGTAAATGCCAACAGCATTCCTTCTGTTGCACAGAAAGGGTGCAAAAGCATAGTGTCCCACTGCAGAGCAGCACTCGGGCAGCCTTGAGACTTCCTGAGTGACAGTGGTTAAACTGCAGTAGGAGGTGTGACAGAACCTGGTGGGCAACCATTGAAGTGGAACTGAGCAGGAAAAAAGGAAAAGAAAAGGTAGGTACTGACATTGTGTTATCTGACCAGAGACGGCCAGAAATGCTTAGCGGACAGGTAGGAAAGTATGTTGCAAGGGTTTGGGATCCTGCTGGAATAGATTGGACAAGGAATTTGGATTATTTGTCATTTGTATCCACACCCAGATGAGGTCCTGCATGTTCTAAAATCTCAGATAGCTGGAAAAAATAGAAACAGTTCCCTTCATAAATAGAAAACAGGAAAAAAAGACATTCTCCCCCCCCCACCCCCACACACCACTATCACATATACAGACACTATTCCAGAAGCTGTGAAATATTTTTAGTACTCTCACTGTCTTCTCTTATGTAAAGTTCAATGGCAAACTTATCCAAGATACACATGAAGTGAGGGTGTTAGAAGCAGTTGATAGTTGATTTTTTTCAGAAATCAGAAAAAAAAAAGAAACAAATAATAATTACCCTTTCTATTGTGGTGTCTAATACTTCACAAGGATATTTTACATATATTTTCTCATTTGGAACTAAAAAAACAGGTCAAGACCACCCAACCCAAACTAACTAGAAAACAGACCTAAGAAGGTTGAGTGATTTACCTAAATTCACACTGCTGCTTAATGCCAAACCTAAGGCCAATGGAAAAGGAGCAGAAACTAAGGGCTAAATTTTAAAGGAGCAAAGAATTTTAACTGGAAAATATAGTGGGGATTTGGACAGGAGGTACTTTAGAAATAATAACAGAGAGGTTGTGACCAAGAACAATGAAATTTTTTTGAGAACTTTAGTTAGCTAGATATGGAAGTAGGGACTAATGCACCTGTGTTGTCCAACTTGTAAATACTCCACCCTATATAATGTTCATTATCCCTCACATAAAGTGTGTTGCCTGATAACTCATAACAAGCAGAAAGCAGAAGATTAAGAAAGCTGTATCCCTGGGGTTTAGGAGCAAATGTTTAGAAGCCCACAGGTGGTAGCAGTGGATTTAACAGGAGCCCCATGAGTGCTGCCACCCGGCACCTGTATACACACACACCATTAGCAACTGGAAAGTAGACCTTCCATCCTTCATGAAATATTCCATGAACCTAATTAATGCCTTGTGATGCAGAGGAGACTGGCAACAATGGTGAATTCCTGATAGTACCTGGCATGAAACCTATTCCTAACTAGATATACTGTAGAATTGACTCACTGGATATTTTCTCTACCCCATGTCCATTCCTACTGTGCAGGATACATGGATTCAAAAACTTCAGTTGCACCTTTTTTGCCTATTTCTGAGCCTAGTATTCAAGACTTTCCAAAACCTGCCTCTAAACCACCTGTGCAGCCTTAAGCCCCCAATAATCTCCAACCCAAGTGTTTGTACCAGACATATCTCCTCATTCTCTCCTGAATATCCATGCATAGGATATTTGCATTTGTACTGGACATACGTATGCATAGGATTAATGCTCCTCACATTTGCTAATGCCAATTACCTTTCTTTTTCTGTATTCCCTCATTATGACCATTGCTTAATTTCTATCCTCTCTTTATGACCTAGTACCAGCCCAGCTGCACACACAAATGTCACACTGACTCTTGCCCACCAAGGTCACTCTCCATTCTATTACATCTGCTGTCTCTAGCACTTACTTGGCACCAAATGTAAGCTATGGCCCATCACTAAATTTCTTCCTTTTACTTCTGCCTTTGTAATACAGTTTTCTACATACGAGAAATTCAGTTACTGTTAAGTGATGACAATGATGACAAACGGATGACAAATTCTGGAATCTGGAATTGCAAGAGATCCCATCCATTCGGTAAATATTGACTGTCAACCTACTGTGTACTACTGGAAATACAAAGATGAGATGGCAGCTTGATCAAGATGTGTTCCTCCTGACAAATGAGGTCCCCTTCCTGAGAGTCCCAAATATGGGTCATTTTATACATGGTGGGTCTATTCTGGCTCCAAGAAGACCTAAGTAGAAAGAAGCTATGAGCATTCCACAGTGGGACAAGAGCTCAGAGGAGTTTAGCAGATAAACGCCTCCCCCTTACCAAGCACTAATGAACTACAGAAATCTTCTCTGGTTTCTAAAGAACAGGAAACAACCTGCATTCGGTCTCCTTCTCCAACAGAGGGCAACGATGGCCAAGTCACAACAGCACCAGTCAAACAAGAAATTAGTCTTTTGTAAAAACGTTTTCCTACCCTCCTTAACTTGATGGTCCTATAAAAACAAGAAGAAGGGAGAGGACGTGATAGGGGAGTGAAAGAATTGACCTCCATTTTCTTCCCCAACCTCGATATCAGGCCTAAGATAGGTGAAGAGAAGAAGCTTTGACTTGAATATGAGATTAATGTTTTGATTTAGACTCTTTAAAACCGGGAAATTAGAACGTTCTTAGATACCTATGGAGTCTATAATGCCATCAAGGGATGGGAAATGGTGCTCTCAGGAATATGTTTGAAGGCAGAGGTTGGAGAAAAATCTGTTCCTCCTGAACTCAGCCTATTCAACAAATTTGTTACATAAGACATAAGTCAGTAAGATTTGAACAGCCTGTAAATTTTCTCTGTGATTGTCAGGTATTGTACATCACATTTCACTTATAAAAGACCCTAAGATAACATCCCTTCTCAGGAAGAGATAAACCAAAGGCCAAGGGAAAGGTCCACCTCTGATGATCCTTAGTATTCTTGCCACCACGACCATCGGGACTCTCCCCACCTGAATCCAGGTAGAACAACATCAAATTCTGGGCTCAGTCACAATTCCTTTCTGTACCTGGAAACTCTGGATGCAGAGTTCCGCTTTCCTTCCATTCTGGTATTTGCATTTCTATTTTGTTAATGGTGTTTGTCCTTATTGTTCTCATATTTCTACTGTAAATTATGGTAAGTTTATTTTTTTTTTCAAAATTGGTCTTGCTGTTTTGAAAAAGGAGAAAAAAGAACAAAAGAAGAGAAAGAAAAACTGTGAAGGATAATGGTATGAGTAGCATTGTAACAATAAATACTGATGACATAACTGCACCAATTGCAAACCAATTTTTAAAAATTATCTAGATTTCCTTTTGTTCCAGAAATTCATATTAAAGGACAGAATTTTGGGGACTCTTTCTTATAAAGTGTAGAAGAACATGTACTTATGATCAGCCTAGTATAACTTATTCCTGTGACTATTAATAATGCCAAAATGCTTCCTAATTGGGGGAGGAGGTAATAAATGCATCTTTTTTGGCTTTTCTACCAACAGCTTTTAAACGAGTCCTTGAGACTCATTTACCATCTATTAGCCATGTCTCAAACTGCCAAAGCAACATTTCTTTAAGACTATTTTTTCTATTTTTAATAAAACTTTAAATATTGATTCTAAGTTTTAATTGACTTTTTTTTACTAGTTTTGATGGCAAGTCAGATAAGCTCAATTGCAATGCCAATTTTCTTCAAATCATTTTTTAAGATAAAATTGATTTTTAAAAATGACAGGCTACATTGGTTGGATAAGAGATAAATCCTTTATCATGAATTAAGTTTTTATTTAAATTTTAATCTAAATGCTGGATTTAAAAACAAACGAACTTTTAAAAATAAGCTAAAAGTAAATAATTGAAACACAGCCAAAGTGCAGTCAAAATGACAGGGAATAATCACTCAAATTTGCAGGGGAAAGTAGATCTTAAAATTTAAGTTTAAAATTAGAGGAAAGATAAATTTCACAGGCCTTCATTCTTAAGGCCTAAAGATAGACTGTGTAGGTAGATATTTCTTGAGAATATTGGCAGATCGGTGGTGCCAGTGCTTGAGAATTTGAATGAGGCTCATTCCAAGAACTTGGAAATAAGACTGTCTTCTGAAGGGTAAATCAGGAAATCAATTCCCCTCCCTACTTCTGCCTTAAATGAAACTATCTAAGAATTAACCAAAAAATGGGTGTTGAAAGGTTCTCCAACTGAACCCCTGGATTTAGGTCAAGGCAAACTCCAGATTGTAGACAAGAAAGAGAAGTAAAACAAGTCTCGAAATAAACTTTAACAAACAAACAAAAAGGTAACAAATCTGAACTCACTTCGTTATGTTCATCTAGGTCTGGTCAGGGTAGGGGGATGTTTGTTCAATCAGCTTGAAGCTTTCTAATCCTATTGACACCCTTCAAATGTTATCTAGGGATTCATCACAGGGTGATATAAGTTTCTTCAGCTTTTACCCCAGCTACACTCACTCATCTGATATGATGTGGCTTTCACGTTGTCATTGGCTATGCCCATGCCGCTAAGTGGATGTAAATGGGAAATTCCTAGGTCCTGAAGTATGGGTACAGGTCATGGAGGATACATGACATACAAGCATACATGACAATGGCACGGCAAGACTTGGAGGGCACAGGTCCAGGATATTAGGACTGGCAGTTCATGCCCCACCCAGCTTTCTCTGCCAACTTTGCCACCACGCAGAGAGCATCCCATGAGAAACAAATACAAGGGCAACACCACAGAGCTACACTCACTCTGTGTCTCGACTATTATCATTTTTTTTTAACTTGATAAACATTGACATGTTGGTGTCTGTGAGGTTCATTTCTGCCATCATCACACTCAGTCCCAGTTTTCTTGACCCATGCTTAAGATCATGTAGCTTGAATTTAAGCAAAAATTTCCCTGATCCTTGATAACTGAATTAACTCCTAATTGCACCCACCTAAATCTCATACCTTTCAGCTTCAGGTTCAGTAGTATGAGTTTGTTTCTCAACCTGACCACCCTGGAGAACTGACAGGAATGGGTCTCTGGGCCCATAAAACTAAGGAGCAGAACCTAGCATGTGGTAACGTCATTGAGATATTATTTTGAGAATAATCCAGTTTTTAGGATTATTACTGTCACTGTCTAGGTCACTGTTCTTAGTTGAAGGCAATGAAGTCCAGTCTAGATGGTTTGAGGAGAGAGGACTGACTACATGTTTTTAGGCAGCACATAAAGTTTCAGGGAGGATTAGGAAACTAGGCAGAAGCAGTGCAACCAGAAGAAATGCCCATCCACACAACAGTGTTGTTCCAGCAGCACCACCTGCCACTTGGCATCCATGACATTAGGGAACAGTAAACAGAACTTGCACCACAGCTGCCCCAGGAGCATCAAATGCCCCTGACCCAGGATCAGATCTCACCTACGCAGCTACAACCCCACAACACTTACTTTCTCTTCCTGTGACTCTGGCGGATGCCTCCGCTTGGCTAAACGTGGATCATACATTCGATCACTCGCAGAGACTTAGCTGTTCTATGTATCTGGAGAATGTCATGTTTAGCTTTCCAGCCTTCACTGAAGGCTCACAGGAATGAAGCGAAAGGAGGAGTGTGAAACAAAGAGCAGTCTCGCTGTAACTTTCCTGTGCAAATACCTACAATCAGTAATATATGGGCTCCAGTGTACCCACATTTATCACCATTGTTCAATAATAAAAAGTTAGGTATCACACAAAAACTTTTTATGCCTAAAATAGATGTGAAAATGAATCGTGAAAGTTCTCATCAAGAACTTAATACCAGAAAAAAAATCTAAAAGAAACAAGGATAATTAAATATGGCTACCTCAACATTTGTTAAAATCAGTGTCCTGAACTCAGACATTTTAACATAAATATGTAAAATAGCTGTAAAACAACAGTAAGCTTGACCGCACATGCTGCACCCCACCCCATATTGTTTGCATTCTACTTCAACTGGGAGAAAAACTTTAAGTTTAATGGCAAGAAAGGAGAAGAAGAGATTACTAGCTAGAATAGTCTTTACTTCCCTCCCTGATCCACTTTACCAAGTCAGTGCGCTTATTTTGCAGGTGCCCCCCTTCCTCAGAGAACTGCCGACAGGATCAGCCTCACTTGGGAGATTACTGCCAGCCCACAGTAAATACTATAGCGTGCAGCTAATGACTGGATGATATGGGGGTATAAAAGTCCTGCCCCTTGGGCCAGACTAACTCTATGGTGCAATTCATGCTCAGAACACCCCTTGGGCTCAGTCCAAAACTGGTCTCCAGCTGAGACCACATCCTTGCCTATCTTTTATTCTCTTGCCCTATTCAACATTCTTCACTCATTTTCTCCTGAAAACATTCTTTCAACACATCACTTGAAGAAGAATCTGCTTAAGTTTGTTTCTAGGGAATACAAACTAATGAACTAGCTAATTTCAATACTGTTGTAGTAGAAAATAAATAGAAAATAGCAAAAAAAAAAAAAAATTATGTACATAATCCTCTGTCAAAAAAGTGGAACTTAACTCTCTACCTTCACTTTGATTGTACTTAGTGAGTCTTCCAAAGAGCAGAGTGTGAAAAGAGAGACAAATACAGTGGAGAGTCTTGGCGAATATTACCTAGGCCAAGTGATCAAGGTTAACCTCATCAGTGATATGTCGTGCTGATAGTATATACCCTTCGTATGATGTAATGAGAATGACATTTACCTCTGTGGTCTTCCGCCTGAAAACCCAGTCCAACCATGAGAAAAGCATCAGATAAACACAAACTGAAGGACATTCTGCAAAATATCTGACCAATACTCCTTAAAACTCTCCAGTTTATCAGAAAGTTTGAGAAACTGACACAGACCTGTGGAGGCTAAGGAAGCAGGCAGATCAAATGCGGTGTGATATCTTAGGTAGGATCCTAGAACAGAAATGGGACATTAAGGAAAAATTGGTAAAATCTGAATAAATTTCAGAGATTAGTTATTGGTAATGTATTAATGTTGGCTCCTGAGTTGTGGCAAATATATGCACTGCATGTGTCCTAATTAACAATCGGGGAAACCAGGTGTCAGTACTCTTTGTATTATCTTTGCAATTCTTCTGTAAAATCCAAAACTATTCTAAAATGTAAAGCTTATTTTAAAAAATAACAATTAAATTCCCTCATACTTCAAACATGGGTCATTTTCTTTGTATCTTTTAAAAATTTTTTCTTTGTATCTTGAGAGTGAGTTTATTGTTCTTACTTGAGTGTTTTATAATTTTTGGTTGAATGTCAGACATTTCATGTAGAATAGTATGAGTACTTCCAAAAGTTCATGGAAAGATTCATATTATATTTTAGTTCTATTTTTCCACAAACCTTTTGAAGTACTCTCACAGTGGCTGAGCTAAATAAATTTTGTGCCTAGAGGCAGGCATACCATTTCTTCAAACAGGGTGTAAGTATGATGGCTGACACCTTGCTGTGCCATAGGCAATCAGTTCTACACATCTCTTCTCTCTTTGGAGGAGGTTGCCTCTCCATGGATCTCATATTGCTCTGTTGCCTTGTGTCATCAGTTCTCTAATGAGTTCAAGAAAAGTTATGATTTTTGTCATTTATCCAGCTCTTCCTCATTGAGAGATGTGAGCAGATTCTTTTCAGCTTTCTACATCCTAAGAATAAGCAGAACTTCAGGGGTATTTTCCTAATTCTCTAAACCCAAACATCATATGTGCACATAGAAGGAAGGAAAATAGAGGTGATTAGGTAAAGTGATTGGAACAATATATTTTAGAACAAGATTCTGAATGTTTGAAAATCACCAAATCTTAATGTTGAAAGAAATATTAGAACACATCTATCTTGGGCCGGCCTGGTGGCGCACTGCTACAGTGAGCCGCTTGGGAGCGCGGCAGCGCTCCCGCCGAGGGTTCGGATCCCACGTGCGGACCGGTTCCCACTCACTGGCTGAGCGAGGTGCGGGCGGACACTGAGGGTTGCGATCCAGTTGCCAGTCCCGGTCCGGTATGGACGCAACACTGAGGGTTGCGATCCGTTGCCGGACACGAAAAAAGACAAAAAGGAAAAAAAAAAAAAAGAACACATCTATCTTAGGTTTTAAAATTCAAACCATATTCTCTTTTGCTAAAATTAAATTTTACTTCTCACATTCCCTCTAGGAGGAGACTGCTTCTTGTTAAAAATCAATATGTCCTCAGTATATCCCCACCAATCAAAAAATTTCTATTGCACTTTAAGCTGAAGTCATGAAAAGCATATAAATAATTTTTTCATTTTACGTATAAAAATTATATCATAATATTGAGAATGTTTTCAAAGTATACACCCCTTTCCTAATTCTCATTAAAAATATCATATGAAATCTTCTCCTTCCTCAGAATGAAACTATTTCACCTATTCCAAATATTCACCAAACAGCCATTTTTTGGTATATACATGCTTATGGAGAAAATGCATTTTGAAGCAAGGCCCATGGGATTCCTTTGATTAGAATATTTGGGGAAAAGTCTTAGAATATAGTTTCTTCACAATTTCTTGCCCTAAACAGAATTTTTGTATTACTAGCTAATCATTGCTGATCATCAAGTCATGATAATCCTGATATTAACAATGAAATATTAAATACTAGGAACAGTTTATGTGCTTGTTAACTATAATTTCCTTTCTGGAGGTCCTAACAGAGCAAGAACTCACTCATATTCTTTTCAATATTAAATTCACCTTATAGTAAGTAAACTTTAGTGAGAAGCTGACAGCAAACTAAGCAAATATTTTGTTTATTTTTGCTGGAATAATTTTCCTTAGAAAGGACAAGAAATAACCTATTAAAACAAATTATTCTGATGCTTGTAAAATTACATGAGCAGGAACAAATCAAAATTTACTCATGAACATACGACTGACAGGTAATAGAATCATTGCTCCAAACCTCTTGAGAGTATGTCCCTATCTGAACCTTGTTTGAGAGGCTCTTTCTGAAATTTCTAGGGTAATACCTCAGTGGAAATATATTTGTTTTAGATAAAAGAGAGCATTTCTAATGAGGAAAACTTTCTCTTTTGTAGGAAAGACAAAAGGCATTGAGGTTTGGTTTTAATTTGGGAGAAAGGGATAAAAATACTACTTAGAGCTCTTTGAATTTTCCTACCAACTGCCTCTTGAGCTTATTGTTGATACTTGGGCAGTGTTTCTCAATGTTTGGTTCAAGTAATCGGAATTACTTGAAGTGTTTAAAATGCTAAATCCATAGGCCTAGCGAAATTAATATTTCAGGAGTAGAACCTAGGAGGCTACATTTTTTTTTAAGTATCCCAAATGATTTAGACAAACATGGATGAAGCTAGAAAATTAGTGCTCTAAAGCAGGGGTCAGAAAACTTTTTCTGGAAAAGGTTAGGTACTAAGTATTTTAGCCTGTCTGGGCCATACTGTCTCAGTCACAACTACTGAAATCTACTGTAGCAGCACAAAAGGCAACATAGACAACACATAAGCTAACAAAATTGTCTATATTCCAGTAAAATTTTATTTACAAAAACAAGCAACCAGCCAGATTCAGCCTACTGGCTGTAGTTTGCCAACTCCTGCTCTAAAGGATGAATCTTTGCTCTTTGTCCCACCCAAGTCTGTTAAAAGGGAAAGCAAGGAGAGAGATGGGTTAGATTTGTTGAAGGGATGAGGGAAATGTAACCATTACAATCCCCTTCTCTTCCCTTCCTAAGCACTTCGGACAAATTCTGCCCATGGTATAGCTATCCTGGTATTGATACAACCAGCTGTAATTCAATTCTCTTTTGATCATAAAAGTCACTCGCAGCATTCTCTGTTAATCCACTCCCTGTCCTCCGAAGCAGCAGAGAGCAAGAGAAGATGACAAAGGAATTAGATATGAGCTACCCCCCCCCTTTAAAAAAAAGTCTATAAATGTGAACAATGATCAAAAGAATAACATTAAATTTCGTTTTATGTTTATTTGCCTGGGGGGGGGGGAGAAAAAGCATTTTGAGATATCTGTTTTTAAGAAGACAGCAAAAATGACTACTTCTCTGTTAAACTATCCCAAAACAGCAGAGAGAATGAGAAGCTGAAATTGAACCTCCATTCTTGAAATTAGGATACAGCTATAATTCTAAAAACAAAGTATATTTAAAGAACGGTTGAAAAGTGCAATAAAAATTCAACCAAAGTGACATTGGCTATCAAGATACATTACATACATGTCAGCAAAAGCTCAGAAAGCTCAGAGTGCAATGTCCTGTAAAATCGGCACTTAAAACAACAGAATTGGAGTTCATGGGCTACTTGCATAAGCCCCTCTGATAAACATCCCTTAATAAAAAAGCCTAAACAAGCTTATATATACAGAGTCACAAAATCTGTAACATGTGATCTCTCCTTTGAGCTAAATAGAACTTTTGCTAACTCTGAGCACTATACTTGCTCCTCTCACACACAAATCTCTGTATAAGTATTTCATCCAGGTAGAAATCATGCATTCAATAATGAATAATAATCCAATAGAAACTGATATCTAACATGCAAGACACACGAAAACAAAAGAAAAAACAAGAATGCAGATGAAGATTACATTGCAACAAATGTTTCAATATAGAAGATTAAAATCATTTCAATATAGAAGATTCCAAATATTCAAACACAAACCATGAAAATATCTCCTCTATAAAACAAAAATTCAATTAAGAGATATGAAAATAATGAGGGAGAAATAATAAGAAAAAAAGATGAAAGTAAACTTGTGAAGTGAAAGAGGACAGTAAAATCATTATGTTCATGAAAGAAGCAGTTAAAAGGAAAATAAAAGAAACTTCTAAATGCAAACTAAGAAATATGACAAACAGACCTGAGATAAGAGAGCAAAAAGAAATTGAAAAAAACAGAGTTTACGTTAGGATGGTGGTTACTTTTGGAGAAGTGGAAAAGTTTTGGAGTATTGGCAATGTAATGTTCAATTTCTTGATGTGGATGGTAGTTAAACAGATATGTTCACTCTTATATTATTTATTGAGAATACATTTATAATTTGTTCACTTTTATGTGTGTATGCTATACATCAAGAAAAATTAAAAAATAGAAATAACATCATTAACATGTAGCAAGATCCACCATATAAATTAATGATTCCTCCTGAAGAAGGGAAAAAAGAGTCACAGGAAAAATATTTAAAGATATGATTTAAGAAAATTTTCCTGAAATTAAAAAGATTTGAAATGACAAAATGAAAAAGTACTCAAATTTCCAGGGAAATGGACACATAACTTCAAACACTGAGGCATGTTCAGGTAAAATTAATGAATTTCATTTAAAAAGAAAAGAATTAACAGAAAGTATTGAATCCCCTAAAATGTTAGTATAAACATAAAACAACCCTGGGAATGATGGTTGAAAAAGGACATATATGTTTTAAGCTATGATAATATAGAAATACTAATATAACTAACACATTATTGGAGATAATGATGTAGGAAGAAGATTATATATATCACAGAAAATTAGTTACAAAGGTAATCACTAGAATAACTATGTGTAGATTGCAAGTTTTCCAAATTATCAGACTATAAATGCATTTACGAAATCAAGCAAACATACAGCAAAAGATGAAAAGCAAAAGACACGTTAAAATATAATTTTTTCACAAAATATATCAGAAATAAGGTCAAATACATCTGTTATATCAATAAATTTAAACAAACACCTACTAAAATAAAAAGTTTCTCAGATTGAACTACAAAGCAAACACAATTATATGCTAAAATCAAGAAAAACATTTAAAATTAAGTGACTCACAAAAATTAAAGTTAAAAGGAGAGGAAAATATTTTTGTAGTAGAAGTTTGTAATTGACCTAATTTAATGATAAACTAAATAGTGAAAAAATTAGTAAGGGTATAGAATAACTAAATAATATAAAATAGATCTGATTGCTTTATGTCTACGACTGTACCCAGAAAACAGAAACAAAACATTTTTTCAAGTTTCCATATATCATTCACAAAAAGTTATCACATATTAGGCAACCAAAAAAGCTTCTGCATATTTTAAAAGAAAAAAAAAGCACAGAGAGCATTCAGTTATCTAACAGAGCAATGCTAGAAATTAATATCAAAACATGAAAGAAAAAAAATGTATTAATCTTTTTAACAATTCTGAGGTACAAAAGAAAAAGCAAACTAAAATTTCACCAAAATAGAGAAATAATAACAATAAAGTGCTAAATATCAGAAAAATCAGGATATGGCTAAAGTTCACAAAGGGGAACTGCAAATGTAAATATTTAAATTAATAAGCAAGAAATAATGTCACTGTATAAATTAAGCATCCAACTTATAATGTTAAATAGAGATCAATCTACTAAGGAATTTTAAGAGAAAGATTAATAAATACAACAGCAAAATTAATGAATTAAAAATCTAAAAATTAAAAAATAATTAAAATAAAGAGATATTACCTTCAAAAATAAATAAAATACAAACATCACAAAGTAACTTAATCGAGGTAAAAGGGAGAAAGAACACAAATTTTTTAATAAAAATGGGGAAAAAAACACAGATTCAGAGAAAATATTTAAAATATAACCAAGCAATTATTCTTAACAAATGCATTTAAAAATCTAAGAGAAATTCTGATGACTTTTTTAAAAAATGTACTAACACTAATACAAGGAGAGATAAAAAACTCACATGGATCAATCTCCATAGAAGGAATAGAAAAAAAAAATTCATAACACAAAAAACATTTGCATAAGTGAATTCTCCAAACACAAAAATGTTTGCATAAGTGAATTCTACCAAAATCTCGAAGTATGTAAATAAGAAGTATAAAAACCAGAAAGAAGTGAAAATTATTATTATTTGCAGATGATATCCTTGTAAATCTGGATATCAACTAAAAACTACTATGCATGATAAGAGAATTAAGTACAGTGGCTGGATAAAAAATTAATGCAGTACATAAATAAAAAGGCTTTTTTACAAATTAGCAATAGATAAAAAAACTTAATGGAAGAAAATAACTCATATGTGATAACAGCAAGGTTAAACATTTCTAGGAATAACTGACAGAAAATATGCAATGGAAGTACGAGGGTGCTTCAAAATGTTTGGAGAAAATGGAATTAAACGATAATATAAACCTTTCCATAAGCTTGTTGAAGACCCCTCATGTGAGTAGACTTTAAAAAACGCTGCTGAAGAACACAAACGTGGACTTGAATGAAGGCAAAGGCATTTTTTACTCTCGGACAAAATGAATCATACAGATGTCAATTCTCCTTCAATCACTAAATGTAATGATTTCTCTTTTTTAAATGTTCTCAACATTTTTTAAACTAGGTAAGCATTTTCTAAGATTCGTATAGAAAATTAATATGCAAAAATAGGTTTTAAACAATTCTGAGTGGAAAGTGTAATAAGAGGAGATAGCACATAAGATAAAATCTGTTAAATCTAAAAATAATCTTCAAGATCATTTAAATGAAAAAATGTAGTTGGGCAAATGTTTAGAATATGTTCTCATGTGTCTAGAAAATTAAAGCTTTCTGATTCTATCTTCAATTATGCAGAAACTACCATCAGAAGATTGTACAGGATATTTCTGGGAAGGAAATGGAGGATTAAGGGATTGGAGTAAGGGTGAGGTGATTTACTTTTCACTACATTTCCTGTTTCTTTTTAGTTTTGTGCTATAACTACACATTAATTACTTTAAAATTTAAAGTAAATGTTTTAGTCCGTTTTGTGTTGCTATAACAGAATACCTGAGACTGGGTAATTTATAAAGGAAAGAGGTTTATTTGTCTACTGATTCTGGGACAGCTGCATCTGGCACAGGCCTCAGGCTGCTTCTACTCATGGCGGAAAGTGGCAGACAGCTGGTGGGTACAAGCAGATCACATGGCGAGAGGAAGCAAGAGAGAGGAAGCAAGAGAGAGAGGAGGTGCCAGGGTCCTATAAACAACCAGATCTCACGGAAACTAACAGAGTGAGAACTCACTCATTAATCCCCCCTCCCCCAGGAAGAGCTTAATCCATTCATGAGGGATCCGCTCCCATGACTCAATCAGTTTCCAACACTGCCACATTGGGGATCAAATTTCCACATGAGGTTTGGAGGGGACAACACATCCAAACCCCATCAGTAAATAATTTAAAAATAAAATTATAATTACACATGTTCATTTTAGAAAATTATGAAAATTTAAGAAGAGTTAATCATTAAAACCAAAATTAATTGCAATCCCGTCCTTAGGAGCTAATACTGTAAAGATTTTCATTTGTTTCTCTTGACTCTTTTGTCTATGTGTGTTTAACAGAAGCGAGAATTATTACATATGAGTGTTCCAAATAGACAGGAGGAGGCAAGCACTGAGAAGATGCGGTGTGCAAGCAAAGAAGATGCACTTCTCCAAGCAAAGTGCAAGGAGAAGATGCGCTTTATATAATAAACAGCTAGGAAAGGGGGACAGCAAGAGGGAGGAAGAGAAGCTGATCTGGTTGGGACATGAGAAACTGGAATGGCTGGCATATGTGTCTTCAGAGTAGCTGCAGATTAGAAGAGAATTGAAGGAAATGAGGGAATGGATGAGGATTATTGTTGGTTATCTGTTGAGACCATTACATACGCTTAGAGAAATATAGGGAACTATTAGAGTTGCCTTGTTTATAAGTTGAAGTTCCTAGGCCATTCTTCTTTAGCAATGACTCCCTATGGAGACTGAGCCATGTGGAGCCCTGCGATTCAGTTGCTTATTTAAAGAGTGTGTGCGTGCGTGTGTGTGTGTGTGTGTGTGTGTGTGTGCTTACACATAGAAATCTCTTCCTTCATAAACATTTATATGATTTTTAATGTTTTTGGTAGTAGCTTAGAAGTACTTATGCCTTTGCCCTTCTCACAATAAAAAAACAATTTTATAAAATCATAAAAGATGAAACCCTAACTGGATCTACATTGCCTACCAGGCAAATGTCCTTTTTCAGAAGACTTCCTGCAGCAAGACCCACGTGGTATGGATGCTTGTACATAGGAAAAGAGCCACCACTCTTTGTTAGGTGCTACCAATGTGCCATTGATAACGCTCTTCACTATTCCTCTCAGCAGACCACAATTGTCCTCAAGCTTGGGCTTCCAGTGACACTCCTTCAGGATCAGAATTGGAGGGCAGGACACAAATCTGTGACTCAGGATTGTGAAGGATTCATCTCCTCTATCCTTCCTTCTGCTTTGCCTCCTCTCTTATGTTGTCAGGATAACTTTCTGCTCATCCGACCTCAACACACCACTCAATCACTCAATCTCTGTAAGAGAATGTATGTGCAAGTTGACAAAACTTAAGCGTTTCGGCTCTTGGTAGCTTTGGAATGAAGGAGAGGGTTAGAAAGAGCTAGTGAAAATAGTTGGAGCATTTTCTTTTTTGCTACCTTTTACAGCTAGAGAGAATGTACTTTTAGAACACATTTAGCTAGAGGGATAAACAAAAGTGTATTTTCATCCAGAATATTTTTGTGTTGCCTACCTTTTAAAAAATTTAATTACTCTAATTACATTTTTAATAAAACTCACTTGGAAACTCTAGTGATAATTAAATGCTTATTTTATTTTTACTTTATTTAGAAAATGGCTTTGACTTTTGGAGTTTATTGACAAATCATAATATTCCCCATTGGAATCTCCATCAGTAGCCTTTGTTTTAAAGTTTTAGAGTTTTGTATTTTTTTATTTTGCATAACATTGTGAAAAATTTCTAATGCCATTAAAATACCCCTTCTGGAACTCTCCCCTGCCTCCATCATGAACAAGATTTCAGGAAAAATTCCACAAAGTCACAGAGTATGGGTGAAGAAATAGGCTTTATTGGAGAAAGGGAAACTTACACAGGCTATGGCTCAGCAAGTGGAGAAAAGAAACAGGGCACCCGATCTGCCCTTCATTCCTCAGAGCCTCCGGCTGGGGCCAGTGTGCCAGGGTAGGTTTGAGTTCCAGTGGATCCCACCCCTCCCTGAAGTTCTTTTTCTGGAATAATCATGAGAAAGCAGCCTGTTGCATGAACAAGCTGCTGGCCAGCCACTCACAGGCATTGTCTAAGAATGACAGTGGCCAGGAACTTTGACACCTGAAGACCCTGGGAAACTGCAGTTCTGGCAGTGGAAGAAACCACCGTCTAGTCCTGTGGGAACATGAGTTTGGCTGCAGCCCCGCCCTCTGGGAGAATAAGAATCCCAGATACCAGCTGGTTAGTTGTCTTGACAGCCCAGAGAGACTCTGCAGGACTATTTTCAGCAGTCCTGTACATTACACTACAAATGCATAATAATTCATCATGTATAAGTGCCATAGTTTATTTAATTTTCTCTCTGATTGTTGCTATTTAGGTTCTTCTTTATTTTTCATTTTTATTAATAATGTTAAAATGAACAACTTTTGCATAAATCCTTGTGTGCATTTCTGATTGTCCTTTAGGCTAAATTCATAGAAGTAAAGTTGTAGTGTTGAATGGCAGTAATTCCATTATTCTTTATTTTCTGCTGCCAATTTGCCTTCCAGAAAGAGTATACCGATTTTCAATCTCACAAGCAGTGTATCAGAGTGCCTGTTCCACCAATTCTTCCCCAACTGTTATTTTTTTAATGTGTTCCCTATTCTGGTAGATGAAATGGTATCCTATTAATATTTAATTAGCATTTTTTTCATTAGTAATGTGAAATGAATACTGCTTTAAAAAATTTTTTGCTTTTTAATAAGTTCAAACTGCCTGTTCATGACTTTAGTTTATTTTTCTATTTGGGTATTAGTGTTCTATTATTGATTTCGATGAGTTCTTTGTACATTAAAAATATTAAGCATTTTTCTATCATATCTGTGGCAGATATTTTCTCAGTTAATTTACATTTTAATTTAAGATATAATTTCTATTATTCCTTTGATAACTTTACAGTTACTTGCTAACTTTTGATCAATTATTTCTAATTTCAGACCTGTCTGATGTGGATGAGGAACTTTGAGGAGGGAATATATATTTTTGTTTGATAGTGACTTTTTGTGCATGCATATAACTGATAGTAAAATTAAATGCAATGTTCGAAGAAAAAGAGTCTGAGGGCAAGATATTTTAACTCATTTACTAACTTTTCTAGGAAAATATTTTTCCAATGTCAGAAATAGTCTGTTTAATTGGACTTCATCTGGTTTCCATATATGCACTGTGATTTTCTAGTCTGAAAAGTATATAGTGTGAAGCTTATTTTTATTTCCTGAACATGAACTGCACATGTAGTAACAGTATATGGAGGAAGTATTAAGGAAAGGCATAAATTGTGCTTCATCAACTAGTCAACAGTAGAAACACAAGACTTCTCATAAGATAGCAGTCATATTGAGGCAATTTTTCTCATATTCACTTACTTTAAGCCTGAATTGATATCTCTAATATTTGAGACCTGTCAAATTATACATTTGGTAATTCTGTCAAAATCTTTTCAAGTTGGCTATTCTAAGTTACTCTTTTCTCCTGGGAGATAGGAAAAAGAAGCAAGTTGCCTCTCACCAAATTAAACAAACTGTAATTTTTCTCTTTCCACCTATTAATTACTCATCAAGAGTTTGCTTTTCTGGATTATCTATCCTAAACGAAGTCAGAGGCTTAACTATCTTTTACTAACTAGACCTATAGAAAGTCAAATGTATGTCATTCTCTATATCCAATATTAGAATCCAAGCATCAGCTTTATTTTTATTTCATACTGAAAAAGTACTAAGAAGTCTAAAGTACTTTTCAAAGGCAAACTTCTTTCTACTAAAGGCATCCCCAGATACCAAAGGTCCCTGACCATTGTGTCTTCTCTTCATGCTTTCACTCTTCCCATCCTCCAGTCATCCCACATCCATCACACGCATGTACAAATACACACACACACACACACACACACACACATACACACACACACACATCCTCTCTTTTTCCACAGGCACCTAAACATTGTTACCAAACATTGTTTGCCTACATACTAACCAAATATTTGCACAAGAGAAAATTTGATGGATAATATCAGAAATAGGAAGGAAATTGGAAAGAATGGAGAAAGTGCTGTTTGGGGATAGCAATGAATGAAGTAATTTCATGAGAAGGGGAGTTGCATATAAATCTCTGCCTTCAAGACCTTGAAAGAATCTCATGATATGGATGTATTGATGCCAAATTTTGAGAGCTAGGAAAGACCTTTGGGTCTTCTAGTGCAAAGCCTTGAATTAGCAGGTAAAGAAAAATACATGATCAGAGTAGGTGACTTGCTTCAGGAATTCAAGAAGTTTGTGATGAAACTAGAATTAGACCCTATATGAGTTTCTCTCGGTTTTCAATTGAGGTGCTATTTTTTTTCTACACGTGCAGCCTCAAAAGAGGTTTTTAATCTGATAATGTAAGACAAGGCTGATAATGTCAGGTTCTCTCCTCCAGGATCATTATCAGCACAATACAAGTGGCAATGTGTTCACCATTGCCAGGGTTATAGGAACCTTGTTATATTCAGACTGTAAAAGGAACAGAGCTGTGTTTAGCTTATGCTAATTAATCTGGACTTATTGGATGGATTTACAAAGAAGTAAATAAAATAGTGAACAGTATCAACTATGCCATAGTAGTTCAGACAGCACTGAAATGTTAGTAAAAAGAAATTCTAGAGATCCAATTTTTTCATTCCCCTTCAGAAACAGGTACCCCTTGTTCCCTACTGTAGTATTCCAATATGATATCAACTTGGCTACTCTCTAAATTTAATGCTCTTGTTTTTATTAATAATAGACCGCTTTCTCTTTCTATAAGTGTGTCTAATACCAATTCCCTTAGAAAAATGGGAGTCACTATTCAATATGGAACAATCCTTACATGACAGAGCACTTGTGTGTGGCCACCTCAAAGGCCATGGTTTAACTCATGGATTTAGTCCCTTTCCTTCTTCATTCCTTCTTCAGTCACCTGGGGCCGAGGTGGTGGCAAAAACATGGCATTATATGACCTAAAGGTTCCTCAGTGGAGGCTATACATACAGCAGCTCCCTGGTTTCCAGAAGGGTCATTGTAACTGCAAGCACTTCACATGGTATAGTCTGTGCAAAAACAAACTTTGAAAAAGAAATAAACATGCACAATGAAATAATATCTATTATACACCTGTAGAATGCATAAATTAGGGAGACTTCTGGTTGGAACTAAATGTACACAATAGTCACTACTTCCTCCTGAAACCACACAAAAATGATGACAAAGGGTCTGGGGGATGGGGGTACAGAGCATAAACTTAACCAAACAAAGAGAAAGAAAGAGGAGAAAACAAAACAAGATTTTGGAAGCTGGAAACAGATGGTTGGTAAGTGACTCAGCACTACTGAGAAAGATGAATCCCAAACTGGCATTATGGAAAGCTAAGAAGCAAGCCAATCTATACCACATAACCCCTGAGAGAAACGAAGAGACCAGGCACCTCTGGAAGTGGGAAGGAAGGTAAAGTGAGGACAAGAAGAGATTCTGCTAGGATCTGTTTAAACAGTGGAGTCCACAGTTCCCTGGCCTTCCCTGCAGAACCTGGGGGTTTATTATCTGGAGAGGATCAAACTGAGGTTGCCTGAAATAGGGGACACTGGCATAGCTGAGGCAGACTACCATACCTAAAACAGCCTCTGTCAGAACTCAGCACGGAGAACCCAGCAGCCAAGTTTATACCTTATGGGCAGGAGATTAGAAATCTTTTCCTGGAGAATTTGACCAGGCATTCCCCAAGCAAGTGGCCCAGACAGATTGCCCTGCATTTGGCAAGCCCCAAACTATGCACAGAGCTTCCAATCAGTCTTTTAGTGCTATATCCTCTAATACTATTGAATGGCATCTCCAGATATTTGAAGAAAGCTGCTAACAGAAAAGGCAAAGAAACCAGAATACAGGAAATAGTAACTTGGTGGAAACAAAAATTTAAAAGAACTTTGTGATACACTCCACTAATAAAACGTGACTCTTTGTGCCCACCCTTTTCGAGGGTGTATTCCTGCCCTCCCATCAACAGTTAGACCATTTCTCCACCCCTTTGAATCTTAGCTGGCTTGTGAAGTGCTTCAACCAATAGACCAATGTAGACTGAGAGGAAGCCTGATAGCCTTTGATCTCACCCTGTTAAAACCCAGGAGCTGCCCAGACAACCCATGGAATTATAAAAAAGAGTAAATTGTTTTAAACCACTAAGTTTGACATGTGTTCATTTTAAGGTTGCATGAGAGTCATGGTATTACCTTTTTAAAAATTATACTTTAGCAACAGCCAAATCTTCATCTTTCTCAACTAAAGAGATAATGCCTAAAACTGAAAAATGTTTAAAAACGCAAAATAAGCACGTTACTTACAGTAATGGAGATTAATATCACAAGAATCCATTAGAACTGGAAAGTATCATTTTTCCTAACAAACTTTGCAGAACTCTTGTTCTTTTAAAGCCTTGTACATATATACCTTGGATAAAAACTAAAACTAAACTATATTTCAAGATATAAAAGCCAAAGAGAAAAGATTAAGAAAAAAATGCACCAAAATGTTCGTGATATTATCAGTTGTATTGATGGCAGATTGCAATGATTTTTTTTTCTTTTTGCTATGCATTTCTCCATCTTCCAAATGTTTAACAATGCATATAGATTGTTTGCATATCAGAAGGGGAAAAAAGAGAACTTGGAGAGACAGAGAAACAAGATCAGAAAAGAAAGCTCTCTTGACCAGGTTTAATTCCCAGGCTCTCCCGTGCCCTGCATCCCTTCTCATTCATTTTCCTTTCTCTCCTGCTGTCACACATAATGAGACAACACAATCAGCTCCTCTACAATAGTTTAATTCATTCCAGGTTCTTGTTTCTTCCTGAACACAGACTTGTCTAAAACATAAATTAGCCCAAATATTTCAGCTTTATTTAATTTCTAAAAATAATCTGTGTTTCTCCACCACTTTTTGTCCCTACCCTATCCTAGCTACTGTGGCTACCTGGCTCTGCCTACCTGTTCTATCCTCCCCTTCCCCCACCAAGAGATGCAAACCTCAGATCCTCAATGTTCATGATATGAATGGCAGGTCAGTGATGCAACGTATCTCTGTGGGTTTACAAGCCACTTTTCCAGGCTGTTTTCCTCACAGTCTGACCTGATGTCAGCCAGAGGAGTGACAGAAGTTTTATTTGTCTCTGCTTAAAAGGATGTGTGACATTGAATGTCATTGTTCAGCCTGTAATAGCACAGCCCAGGCCCTCTCCACTGTTGCCCAGGTTACAGGTTGATCTGCATGAAGCATATAATCTCCAAACCGAAAAGTCCTGTGGAGCCAATCATTCACAGAGACAAACCATATGAGATGAGACAGATTTTTGTAAAGTGTTACTTCTTTGATTCTTAGAAAAAAGGCTAATTTCACAAATAAAACCTGATGGAGACAGGGAAGGCAAGGAGGAAAGGGCAGATAAGGATTTGCTTTTCAATAACATACATATTTTATATGTGAATGCTGAGATCAGCTTCTGCTCTGGTGTTTGGATTTTATTCTCCAGCTAGAATTTGCTTTTTTCAAATTGTAGCAGAAACATTACAATACAACAGCGTTTCTTAATATTTCCACCATGCCTTATTTAACCATCATGGTTTGTCTCTCTAAATTTTGCTTCGATTACATATATAAGTCATTATTCATATTTTGGGCATATGATTTATAAATTATTTTCTATACTTGCATTCTTGGAACAAAAGACTCCCTAGTCTCCTTTCCCCACGTACATGGGAGAGGGTTGGAGGTAGGAGGGAGAAAATGATTACAAGCTAAGGTCGTGATCACGAGTCAAGTATTCACTCCCACCTGAAAAATATATTTCAGCCAATTGTTTGGTTAAACAATTCCAAGAGCGTGAAAATTTCCTTGTATTTACATGGAGCACAGCTTGTATTTATGTACATTATAAGGTCTAGATGTATAAACACTAGAAGTTGATGCAGTCTCTCCCTCAGGAAATAACACCTAGTTTATGCCAAGAGACTGGAAAGCTCTCTACTGTGTCAGGGAAAAATGACCCAAGGGAAGGAAGGAAGCAAGCAAGAATGGTTTCTAATTTACACTGGATTAAACAATTCTGAAACACAAAGATATTTTGATAAATACTGACTTATTTTAACTTACTGTAAGAGGGGGTAAGCAAACATTAGATGTCTGGTCACACACACAAAAAGTATTAAATTCTATCTTATAAAAGCTGTGAACAACAACAATCTGTAGTTGAGAATTTTCTTACAGGCACAAAAGAAAAAAAAAGACTGAAAAGCAAAATTAAGTTTATATGACATCTCCCAGAGTCTGTGGGCACAGCGCATCATGACTGGGGCAGTAGGGGACAAACAGAATGAGCACAGGACAAGCCTGGGAGACATGCGTTACAGCATTCTTGGATGTACAGAGCTTTGGAGGACAACCATCTGGATTGGGTTGGGCTTTTACTTTTTCCTTTTTATTTGTCAGAGTGTAGTAATTTTTTTCATTTTACAAAATAAATAAAAAGAAGTCAGAGAGAGAGAAAACAATGTGACAGAGATTAAAATAAAAGAAAATCTAAAAAAAAACAGGGATGGGATGGGCAAGTTTACCAATAGCCATTCTGATTCTCTGACCTATATGTTGTAAAAGCTCTTGCATCTCACTCTAAACACAACCTCTGTCTTTTCCTTATAACCCCATTCCAAGTTTTCCTTCTCTTCCTTCCAGCTTTCCATATTTATTTCTCCACTCTTCTTAATTCTTTCTACTTCTTTTCTTCCTTCTCTTGCTTCTTCTAGTTCCTATTTTTCTTTCTCTAATAATGAGATATGCAAAATATAGAACAAAGTGGATTATTTGTAAATAAGATGGATAAAAATTTCAGGGAAATGTGGCAGAGCATTTGGGGTATCAGTTCAATTTCGTTCCTCTTCTCTGCAAAAGCAGGACCAAAAATAAGGAGGAAGAGAAGAGGAGGTGAAAAGGAAAGACAAAAGGGAGGCAGTGGAAGAGGAAGAAAGGAGAAGAGGAGGAAGAAGAAGAAATAAGGGAATTTCTACAAATAATATCCAGCGACCTTTGCGGGTAAGTGAACCTGAGTTTGCAACACTAAGGAGTGACCAAGACAAAAAATGAGGGGCATCAACAGAGAAGCATCAGGGAGGGTGGAATTGAGGAAGGCAGAAAATAGTAATCCTGGTGAATGGAAAGCAAACAGGAAAATGTGTAAATTGGATTGTTAAAATATACATTCAATGCTCTTAGTGGTGAAAGCAAATCTATAACAACCCATTATAAAGGCTTTTTTCTTTTTCCTGATGTTATCAAATGGCACACAAATTAGGAAGCAAAATTATGGCTAAGTGCATTGTTTAAAAAACATGTTCGTAGCATTTAAAGTTCTAGCATATATAAATTCTTAAGTACTGCTCCCTTACAAATTTTAATAATTCAGTGTAATATGTATTATTAAATATGTTATTTATCTGAGCTGCTAGTTCAGATAAATAGTTTCAGGATAGTTATTTATTCAAATAATGAAATACTTCATTAATTATGAGGGTTGGAAGTGGGCTAGAAAAGGCATTCAAGCCGGTGTCTTTTTATATGTTCTTACAGCAAATATTTACATCCTCTAAGTTTAAGCAAAGATGAGATTTGCAATTTATTGGAACACCAAAAACTAAGGGTTGTAATCCTGCCAAATATTTATTTTTATTCAATATATATATAAGTAAAATCATACTATAAGGTTTTAATTTTCTTTTAATTTGATGATTATACACCAATCGTGTGATTGTTATGTATCTAATTGTGATGTGAAATTTCTAAAGAATAAATCTTTAGTAGAGATATGATCAGGTCAATTGTTTTATTCAATAAAACATACTTTAGGATATGTATAGTGAGGCTATCAGTAAACTTAATTTATATTAGTAAGACAACTGTGGTAGGGCAGACTAATTCAATGGTTTGTAAAGAATAAATGTATTTTTAAAATATATTCTCTAATTTAGTTGAAATTGCTAAACATCTACTCTTTGTTCAGACAGTATATTAGGCACTAAGGTGGATCAAATAAAATAGGTGAGAAACAAAAATACAAATAGTTACAAAACCCATTTGCTTATCTGTATGCTTCAATAGTTCAACAGTATCATGGGAGAACAGCTGTGAGGGGGTCAAAATTATAATAGGAAGATCTAGAAAATTCACATGGAGAAAGGGAATAATGCAGTGTCTTCCACAGATATTAGAGGGAAAGGGAGCTTCTAGAAGGTGAAAAACAAGAGGAAAGGCCCATACGTAGGCATGCTCTCATTTCAGAAGTTTCTTCTCTGTATCAATTTGAAATCTGCTCCCCTGTGATTTCAACCCACTCTTTCTCTTCTCTGTGATCACACTCACTAAACCTATTCACTGCTTTAAAGGAAAACCTTTAATAATTGCTGATTGTATCTCTAAGTCTTCTGTAAGTACAGATCCTCCATTCCTTCTTAAATTACAATTTTTAAGTGTTTCTTACCTGACAATGTTCTGAGTCACTTTATTATCTCCACTGTTTTCGTTTAAGTCAGTTCCAGATTGATGGTACTATTTCAAAGGGGATTTCAAATGTCTTTTTAATAGTGGCAAAGCAAAACTGGATTGCAAGACGTCCTGCTCCCAAATGCGAACTAAATAAAAAACAATACAAATGAAAAATCTGTTGCAACCAAAGAGAAAAATAGAAGATTCTGGGGTTTTTGTATATGGCTTCAAAATCCCAAGGAGTGTTGATAAGGGAGAAAGTAAATTGAAAAAATCTGAAGGATTCTCACTAACACTGTCAGTGTGGAAAGAAATGTACTATAAGGTGAGTAGGCAGAAAGGGGAAAGTAGAGAGAAAAGCCTTAAGAGTAGAAGTCAATAAGATTTACTCAGGCTCTTAGAAACTCAGCAGAGGCAGAAAATGTTAAGAATTACCATTGTCCACAGGTTAATTTCAAATTGGGGGAATAATCTAAAGCTTGAAAACATTGCCTCCTGAAAATACAACATACCTTGGACAAGATCATGTAAATCCTATGAGGACTGGAGTTGCACATTAACAAAATATTAAACAAGAGCTGGCATTCAATTCCCATAAAGAAGGCCACTAAAGCTCCAGTTCTCACACATACTTCAAACTTCACAAAGGAGGATAAAACATGGTTCCCAATCTTCTGGGGAAGATAAACTAGTCTTAGGTTAAGTATTGAAGCTGCCAAAAAAATTCTATCACTTTACATTGAAACATTGAGACCATTCGATAAAATCATCCGTATTAAACATGAGCAAGATGGGAAGAGGGCAAGGGGAAAAAAAAAAAAAAAAAAAAAAAAGGGAAAATAGGTTAACATATTAGAGAGGAGGAAGAGGAGCAGGGTAAGAGCAAAGTATGCAAAAACAGATGAAGAATCTATATAGAAGAAAATGTTATACAAGGTAAAGAAATGTCCTCAGCTGTGCCTTGAGCCATAGAAGGATAGAACATGAACAAGAATGCAGTAAAATATGAGCCCGTAGAGAAGATAACATAGCAACCATATAAGTGGTTAAAGAAACAACACATAATTTGAACTAATTAAAAACTTGGAATCAGCAAAGAACTGAATCGACATGTTTGAAAATCTTATACATTAGGGGAAAGACTTGAGATAATATCAAGAAATGCATAAGATGAAAAAGAGATTAAAATAATTAGCTAAAACATAATGCATATGGAAAGCAATGGTGAACCAACCTAAGAATAGAGGTCTGAAGAATAATTTCCCACAAATAAAAATCCAAATATGCAGATCAAATGGACACACTGTAATCCAAGAAAAACAAATGTAGAATGATATATTTAACATATCCCAGTTAGACTGTTTTACTTCAAAGATAAAGAGAGAGTTCCTCAGTTACTCCACAGAAAAAGAAAGTACTAAAAATGGGAAAAAATTTAGTGACAGAATAACCCAGTGAAGTTCTACAAAGTTCTGAAATTAAAAATATATTACCACAAGTTTTATGACCAGCCTACTTGTCCTTCAAGTAAATAAAATTACTTTCACATATCTGTCTATGAATTTATTCCTTCATTTATTCATCTTTTTTTTAGTTACTTATTCATTGTTTGGAGTTCAAACCATTCACCTAAGGTTAAAATAGTTATTTCCAAGTTGTGGGTGAAGGTAATCTTTTTGCTTTTTTCTTTATACTTCTCTGTATTACTTGAATATTTTTAAATTAGCATGTATCTTCAAAAAAATTATAGCATCTGAGATATATTCTATAAGTAGGGCACAATTATCATCTATACCATTCTAGGTCTTATAAGGTGGCCCTAGATGATTTAAGATTTTGAGGTTGTCAGACCATATTGTTGCTTCATTTTAATCCAACAGTGAAGAGCTAGGAAAGTCTAGAACCCAGTCATAACTTCTGTGTACATCTGTCACTTGCATCAACCACAATGATCTCCAGAGAGAAGTGACTGCTGCTTCCCAAGCTGGAAGAGGAAAAAAAAAAACAGATCCTCACTGGAGCCTCCCGAGGGAGCATGGTGCTGCCAACACCTTGATTTTCAGCTCAGTGAAATTGATTTTGGACTTCTGGCATCCAGAACTGTGAAGGAATAAATTTATGGTGTTTTAAGCCACTAAATTGTGGTAATTTGTTACAGCAGCCTCAGGAAACTAACCCAGAGAGAAATGGCTGCTGCTTGACTTTTGCCTTCCAAGCCCTGAAAAGCTCTACCTTTGTCCAGCTGTAACCTAAAACCATGCAGAAAAGGAGGGTCCAGGAAAAGAAGTTCCAACCTAACCAAGTTGTTATGGTGGATAAACTAACACATTAGCAGCCTATCGAGGCAAACCAGAGGAAGGAAGTACTATGAGTATTACAGTGAGAAACTGTAATGAGCAAAGAATAAAGCTTATTCTTATATATTACTTGGCTATGTGCCAGACAATGTTCTAAGAATATGTTAATTCACTTAAGCCCCACTATAAGGTAGGCACTATTTTTATCCAAATTTTATAGGTTGGGCAACTGAGCAAAAGTTAAGTAATTTGTTCAAGTTCAGACAACTAGTTAATGGTGGAATCAGGATTTGAACCCAGGCAGACTGGCTCCATTGCATGCTTTTAACCCTTACCCTATACTGTAGAGAATATCTCAGTCACTGAGGATCCTATTTATCTACTACTATGAACCAAATTACCCCAAAACTTATCTTCTTAAAACAACCACAATCGTTATCATATCTTGTTATTTCCTGGGTCAGGAGTTCAAGCAGGGCTCAGCTGGGTAATTCTTCTGCTCCATGTAGTATCATCAACTGAGGCCAATTTGTGGTTTGCAGCTAACCAAATGAGGTCATCTTGGGAGTTCAAAGTGGCTTCACTTTCAGGGCTGGCACATCAGCAGGGATGGCTGGAAATCTGGGCTCAGGCAAAACAGTTGACTAGAGGTTCTACACATAACTGTTCTGTCTCACAGGTCTACAGTAGTCAAACTACTAAAATGGAGACTCAGAGCTCCCATAGAGAGTGTTCCAAAAGAACCTGTGGGGATCTTCAAGGATTTTTATGACCTAATCTTAGAAGTCTCTTCTGCTGCAGTCCATTGATAAGCAATTCATGAAAAGCCAGCCCAATTCAAGGGGAGAAGATTTAGACTCTATTTAATGGAGGAATAGCATTTGGGACAATTTCTAATCTCCCACAGATATTCACTTGCCTACAGTCAAAAATTAGTTCCTTCTCCTATATGCTGTTGGTGGGAATGTAAATTAGCAGAACCATTATGGAAGACAGTATGCAGGTTCCTTAAAAAGTTAAAAGTAGAACTACCATATGATCAAGCAATCCCACTACTGGGTATTTATCCAAAAGAAATGAAATCAGTATACTAAAGAGATATCTGCAACCCATGTTTACTGCAGCACTATTCACAATAGCCAAGATATAGAATCAATCTAAGTGTCCATCAACAGATACGTGGATAAAGAAAATGTGGTATGTATACACAAAAGGATACTAGTCAGCCATAAAAAGGAATGAAATCTTGTAGTTTATGGCAACATGGATAAACCTGGAAGACGTCATGTTAAGTGAAATAAGTTAAGCACAGAAAGATAAATACTGCATGTTCTCACTCATATGTGGGAGCTAAAAATGTTGAGCTCGTAGAATTAGAGTAGAATTGTGGTTACTAGTGTCTAGGAAGAGTGGGGGGAAGAGGACATACGGGAGGTTTGTTAATAGATGCAAAGTTACAGCTAAATAGGAAGAATAAGTTCTAGTGCTCTATAGTACTAAATGACTATAATTAACAATAATGTATCGTATATTTTCATTTTTTTCCTCACACTTTTTTAAAAGCAGTGTTAGGTTTACAGAGATATTAAGCAGAAAGTACTGATAGTTCCCACACCCTCCCCAGACACATACACTGTTTCTCCTTTTATTAATATGTAACATTAGTGTGGCATATTTCTTCCTATTATAAACCAATATTAATATATTATTAACTCAGTTTAAAAGAGAGGATTTCAAATGTTCTCAACACAAAGAAGTGATAAATGTTTGAGGTGACAAATATGTTAATTACCCTGGTTTGATCATTACACGTTGTATACATGTATTGAAATATCACTCTGTACCCCATAGATATGCACAATTATTACATGTCAACTGAAAATAATAATAATTTTTAAAAAGAACTAGTTCCTTAACTTTTATACCTCATAATTATATGATGTAAATCAGAATAGAGCTCCTTTTGATGACCTGTAAATGTGAATCACTGGGAGTATGAGTTAGGGTACTTAGTTCACAGTCCTGATTTAATGATTAGGCAAATGAGTAATCTTAAACAAACAATTTAAACTCTATGAATCTCCATTTTTTCATCTGTAAGATTAGTGTTAGATTATTTTATTAAGAAACATTGTCTTTTTCTTTAAGTATTAAGATTTTATCCTGGAGAGAAGATGCGGATCCTGAAGTCCTGGAGCAGAGCATGGAGAGGATGCTACTCTCCTTCCTGCTTCCTGTGTGTAGCAGGAAAGGGACTTTTGTTGCACGGGCTGCATAAAGATCTGCCAGGAGATGCCTGGTTTAGGTGGTCTCCAGTTCTGTTTCAGCTTTTAAATTATCATCTGTCATCTGATACTTTTGATCATATCAAACTGCATTAGTCTAGGAACAACCTCAAAATACCAGTGGATTAACACAGTAAAGGTTCATTTCCTGCTCAGGTGAAGTCCAACCAGTGGGGGAAGAGGGGCTTTCTACATTCTTTAGTTAGTCCCACCATCTCCTAGGAACTCATAGTCCTCAACTGACTTCTCCAACCCAATTGGCTGACAGAGGAAGAGGGAGAAAGCAGGGAAAATCATGCAGTCGTCCTTTATGGGCTAGCCTGAAAGTGGTGTAACACTTCTGCATTCCATTGGCTAGAACTCAGTTGCATAGCAACACTTAAAGGTGGGCAATGAGGTCTACCTGTGAGCCCAGAAGCAAAAGAAAACAGATTATAGAGAAAATGCAGCTATCTGGCACATAGTCTAATCTTTAAAGTAAGGAAACATCATGGCGGTGTGCAAATCCAGATGAATTTTACAATGAAAACAGAGAAAAAAATTTTATTTAAGTTTCCTGAATGGGAATACATAATATCAAGTGCTAAATGGAGAACCTGAACAAACGAAACTCCCACTTGCTTGGTAAGCACTAAGACAAAAAGACCTTTTTGTGTGAATGCAGAACTTTAAATTACAACTAGAAATATTCATAAGATGTACTATGGATGTTAAAACATTTTGGAACATACTGATGTTCCTGTTAACAACAAATCTATGCCAATAAAATTATCAACCCTTTCTTGGTGACCCAGTGTATAAGAGAAGCCCTGTTGGGAAGCTCCTGTAACATCTGTCCACACCGTGTTCTTTTTTATGGGCAGCAGTCTTATGCCTCCACTTTTGTAGGCAGCACATTTACACACCCTTTCAGCAGAAACACATCATTGTGTTCTTGCAGTTTCCAAACAAGAATTACGCAAAGGTTTGGAAAGTGCTCTGTAATCAGAAACCATTCAAATTAAACAAATCTATATTTGCCTGTAAAATGACCCACTCTCTTTTCATCTCGTTTTTTAATGATGCTTATTATTTTTATATCCAAGGTTAAATGTTCATTCAAGCTTAACCAGTTTGCTCCTGACATTCATTTCAGGCTTATACACAACAATGTCATGATTTTACTCTCGAGATCACAAATTGGTTAGCTAAAGTTACTTTAAAATTTTTTAATGTATAGCTCAAAAGCAAAAATTTGAGAAAATATAACAAGTAGCAAGGACTGCTAACATTAGGTAGTTGGCTATCTTCCTATCTACTTTCAGAGCAATGGCTTATGTAGAAACAGAGTGAAATTATACTACCTAACAGAGCTGGAATACAGCTAACACCCCACTTCCCCAACATTTTTACTTATCATTTATTTATGAGAAAAAGAATCAGAGAGCAGCAAGTGTAGAATGGGTCTTCCTGAATGATTTTAGGCTTCATAAAAAATTATGTAAAATTTAATCACATGGAGATAAAATTTTTCCAACTTCTTCCTAGCGTGCATTAAATATACCTCTAGATCTAACTGATCTCTTTAAATAATCAGAGATAAGGCCTTGGGCCCAGGGCCTTTGGCAGGCATTTTACTATAATTTAATTTTTTGTGTATTTTCAATATGTTTATTTTTATAAATGCTGTCTACTCCAAGTCTTATCAGTTTCTATTTAAATGAGTTATATAAAGTTAATTTAAGGAAAACATTAAATGAATGATATTAAAAGTGAACATCAACATGGCAAATATTATTGTAACAGAATGGGGCCCAATGTGCAACAAACCAACACTGACACACTGGTCTTTATAGCAGGGAAAGAGGTTTATTCATGAGGCAGCCAAGCCAGGAGATAGGAGAGCAAGTTTCAAATTTACCTCTTCAACAGTGGGGAGAAAGGGATATTTGTGGGTTAATAGGTAGGGATGAGCTTGGATTTAAGGAAGACTTTTGGCTATCTGCAAAACCAAGTTGCCTGCATGCCTCTTTGCAGGTCTCCTGTTCAAAAACTGGCGGTGTTAACATGATCGGGAGGTGGAGTGCTCAGCCCTCTGACACCAAAAGGTCACTTAGAAGAGAAGTCTGTGGGCATGGTCAGTTCAGACCACTTTGTGCTGGACAATGCTGACTCCAAGGGTCCCGCAAAATGTCTTAGCCAAACAACCTGTGACTTTTGTGTCAGACATATTATCTTGAGGAAAAGGACAGGAAGAAAGGTCTTATGATCTTAACTGTTCTAGCTATGCAGGGATCAACAATTTTACCGGACCAGACTGTAAATGGAACTCTACTAACAAAGCTAAAAGCAAGCAGGGTAGAGAGAGCTTTAAATTTTCCTTCTTAAATGTCACCAGTTTCATTATGAATGTAATATAAGACGGAATGAGGAGAGACAGAGCCAGGGGAGCAGAAGCCCCCAGGGGCCTTAAAGACACCAGGGGGCTGAGGGTCTCAGCCCTGCCCCCTCCCACCACAACCAGGCCAGCAACGGAGCCATCCATAAGCCAGACATGCCCTTCCTTCTCCTATCTGCCCCCTTCCACAACAACATCTTAGAATGTACTTACTAAATTAAAAATAAAATAAAATAAAATTTCAAAAAGACTGAATGATCTTTAGGGAACAGCGTATGGGGAAATTTTGCAATATAAACCCACCATATTTGTGGCTGTCATTGCTATAAATAGCACACACAAAGTGATGATACCATCAGAGGTCTTTTTTTGCACTAAAGGTATTGTATTTTTTTTATAATATACATATACTTTTATTAGTTATGAATATTCCTGAGATACAAAGCTGATCGTTACCACTTGGGCCCAAGACGCGAAGGCCAGATTCATGCTGACAGCATACCTGTTACCACGAATAGCGTGTGTACCCCATGTCCCCCACCCAGTTAGCTCCAACCTCCCTCTTCCTCCCCCTCTCCCACCTACCCCACTCTGTAGCCCAAAGAATGTTCTCTCCCTGTGCAAGTCCAGCACACCACCGTGGTCTTTCTTTCCTTCCTTCTTTCTCTCTTAGCTCCCACATACAAGTGAGCACATGCGGTATTTATCCCTCTGCTTTGCTTATTTCACTCAACGTTAAGTTTCTCCAGGCTAATCCATGTTGTTGCAAATGGGAGAATTTCATTCTTTTTTATGGCAGAGTAGTATTCCGTGGTGTATATATACCACATTTTCCTTATCCAATCATTCATTGATGGACATTTAGGTTGGTTCCATGTCTTGACTATTGTAAAGAGAGCTGCAATGAACATGGGAGTGCAGGTATCCCTTCGACATGATGATTTCCATTCTTCTGGGTATATACCCAGAATTGAGATTACTGGATCATATGGAAGATCTATCTATAGTTGCTTGAGAAACCTCCATACCGTTTTCCATAGTGGTTGTACTAATTTACAGTCCTACCAACAGTGCAGGAGCATTCCCTTCTCTCCACACCTTCACCAGCATTGATTATTCACTGTCTTTTTGATTACAGCCAGTCTGACTGGGGTAAGGTGGTATCTCAATGTAATTTTAATTTGCATTTCCCTGATGACTAGTGATGTTGAGCATTTTTTCATGTACCTGTTGGCCATTTGTATGTCTTCCTTTGAAAAATGTCTGTTCAGCTCCTCTGCCCATTTTTTAATTAGGTTATTTGTTTTTTTACTATATAATTGCTTGAGTTCCTTATATATTATGGATATTAATCCCTTATCATATGCACAGTTAGCAAAAATTTTCTCCCACTCTGCGGGTTGTCATTTCACTCTCTTGACTGTTTCCTTTGCTGTGCAGGACCTTTTTAGTTTGATATAGTCCCATTTGTTTATTTTTTCTTTTGCTGCTTGTGCTTTTGGGCTCATGTTCATAAAGACTAGTTGATGAAGTGTTTCACCTATATTTTTCCTTTGTGATTTTACAGTTTCAGGTCTTGTATTTAAAGTCTTTAATCCATTTTGAGTTGATTTTAGTGTATGGTGAGAGGTGCAAATCTAGTTTCATTCTTCTGCATATAGATAACCAGTTTTTCCAGCACCACCTGTTGGAGAGACAGTCTTTTCCCCAATGTAGATTTTTGTTGCCTTTGTCCAAAGCATTTGACAAAATTCAACATCCATTCATGATAAAGCCTCTCAACAAATTAGGTATAGAAGGAAAGTATTTCAACACAATAAAAGCCATTTATGACAAATCCACTTCCAATCTGAATGTGGAAAAACTGAAGGGCTTTCCAATAAGAACAGGAACAAGACAAGGATACCCACTCTCACCACTGCTATTTAACATAGTACTGGAGGTATTAGCCAGAGCAATCAGGCAAGAGAAAGAAAAAAAGAGAATCCAGATTGGAAAAGATGAAGTCAAACTTTCACTATTTGCAGATGACATGATACTATATATTGTAATTTTTATATCATTCTTCGTAGCATTCTCCATGCTAAAGAATAATTATTTGCATATGTAAAACCAGATTCAATTAGTTATAAAAAATGGCTCAGATCTAATAGAGGTTTATTTCTTTCTTCCATAGCAGTCACATTGCAGATAGTCCAGGAAGTTCCCATTCCTGTTGCTGCTCCCTGGAGCAGCTACAGGTTCAAAGATACCTGAGCACACTGTCTATATCCCAGGTAGCAGGATGAAGGAAGAGGCCAAAAGAGAGAAAGCACCTTCTCTTTAAATGATATATCTTGGTAAGGACTAATTCATATGGTCACATTTAAATATGAGGAAGGCTAGCTGAACATATGGCTCACTGAAAATTTTATTACTCTAGAAGGAGGAGAGAAAATATTGATGGACAAATAGCAATCTGTTTAAAGCTCTAAGGGATTTCTCAATCCACAGAAAAGATGAAATTATATTTGATATAATTCTATCATTACCACATTTTATGATATCTTACTGTTCCATTACATACAAAATTAAATACAAATCCCTTGGCATAATGTTCAAGTCCCTTCACAATTGTCCACAATATAAAAATATGGCATTAAGCTGCAAAGACAGTTTGAAATGGCAATATATTAGAACTGCTTCTTTTAAAAACTGTACAAAGTGACTGAACTGATCCGGGTAAGTCTGACAGTTAAGCAAGATGTGAATTTGAGCACTTAAAAGCAGGTGTTAGGGGCCGGCCCGGTGGCGCACTGGATGAGTGCGCCGCTTGGGAAGCGCGGCGGCGCTCCCGCCCGAGGGTTCGGATCCCACATACAGACCGGCTCCCGCTCACTGGCTGAGCGAGGCGCGGGAGCAGCGCCGAGGGTTGCAATCCCGTTGCCGGTCCCCAGTCCGGTACGGGGGCAACACTGAGGGTTGCAATCCGTTGCCAGACACAGAAAAAGACAAAAGACAAAAAAAAAAAAAAAAAAAAAAAAAAAAAAAAAAAAAAA